>NC_058160.1:11593184-11784182 GCF_020080835.1 Cotesia glomerata
AACTTAGATTTGTTTTGAGAACTTAGTTATGACCCAGATTTTACTTTTTGTATTTGAATATTCTAGTTTATTTTTAGTTAATTACTTAAAAATTAATAGAAACAATTATTGTTATTAGTGCGGCGATTATTATTTAATTATTGTATTTATTTAGTTAATAATTTTATATTATTGTTACCGAAGGTATGATTAAATTAAGAAATTAAGCGTGTGAGAAATTATTACGAAGCCGAGCGAATTAATTGTAAAAGAAATTAAAAGACTGAGAAAATTATTCTAAGTTCCGAACAAGATTTAGTATGGGAAAGTGATGAATGGATATAAAATGAAAGAATTGACGATTATTATTTTGTAAGAAATAAATTAGGTAAGCGAAAATTTTATAAGTCCCGAGGACAATTTAGTATGAAAAATCAACGAATGGATATATAATGAAGGAAATTGCGATTAAAATAATAAAGAATTGTGAATTTGACGAAACGAATGGATAGAGAATGAAGGAAATTACAATTAAAATAATAAAGAATTGAGTTTCGAAAATAAAAACTTAGAATTTGGCAAGACAAATGGATAGAAAATGAAGGAAATTGCCATTATAATAATAAATAATTATTTTTGAATGCTAGTTCGAGGGCACCGGACAGGTGTCTAAAACGACCCTTCCGGTTCGTTACAAGAGAGTTGGGGGAAAAATGATAAACGCCAAAATTTGGCTCGATAAAGCAAGCAGTTCTTTCTCGGGAGAATTACTCGGGCGAATACTCTTCACCAAGTAATTCCAGAGGATGATACTCTACCAGGAGTCTGACCAAGGCCCAGGTAAGTATTATGAACCGACCGGATGAAAGTGCTTCTCCCCGTGCCGAAGCCTTCAGCAGCGGTACGGTAGGTGATCATAAGCCGTGTAGGTGGGGGCGAAGAGGACACTCTCCATTCGCTCTCGGGGTAGAGGTTTAGGCCCAGGGGTAACGGCTAGTCTCCTGGGGAAGCGGGGAAACAGCTCTTGATAGTTAGCTCGCGATTTTGAACCGCGAGTATGTGTGAAAAGAGTGTTCTAATATATTGTTTATATTGTTTAAGTTGTTTGTATTGTTTATATCGTTTATTAACATGATCAGGCCAATAAAGAGGTATTCCTTTTTCTTTGATTTATTTAAAATGAAGTGTTTTGTTTATATATTTTGTTATTGATAATGTAATCCCCGTATATGACCCTGGACTCCGGCGAGCAAATTTCGAGCCGGGGACAAATAAATTATTTATTTTTATAATTTTTGAAAACGTGGACGTTACATAGTTTTGAGAAAATTCAGCCTCTAGCTCCAAAAAATTTTGTTCTTGATAGAAGTCAATTTTCTTGTCTTGAAAAAATTTCTTTCTTGCCGCAAATAATTAAATATCTCGATAGAAGTAAATTTTCTTTAATATTTTTATTGATTAGCATGTCAAAAGGGAAGATCAAATAATATTGAATCATTTTTTTTCATTCAATACGTATAATTTTACGCTAAAATAAAATAAAATGAGTACGGCTCTGTTACCGCCGGTCTTTTATCAATATTATTGCTGCTCAGATTGATTAAGTTCGTCTTCGATACACTATTCCACGGATATGCTCTGTATAGCATATATGGATGTAGTATATTATTAATCACATAATCAGATACACTAGATAATCTCATACTACACCGTCACCATCATCGCCGAAGAATTCACGGCAAAGAAGGTCAAATTATAGCACCTATACCACGACCAAGATCAACTACAAGTATCATCGATGGAACTCAAGACTGCCGATAATCTGCTCCGCCTGAAGAGATGTCCTACGTGAACTTAACCAGACAATTGAAAGGTCAGCAACCGGAAGATCCGCGAATAAATCTTCATGAGTGTTACAGTAGGGCCACGTTAGCCCGTTTACGAAATAGTGTAGTGCCTCATAATAGCCAAGCCGTGTCGTCTCTTCAGAACAATTAGTATATATACTAATCATTATAATCACTTATTAATTTTGTTAATCAAACATTGATATAACTATATATGCTTATCATTATATTCATTTATTAATTAATTTTGTTAATCAAGCATTGATTTAACTTGTAACGGGGTGTTTTATTTCCCGTTCAATAGCAGCCTTACTTTATTCATAGATGTTAATTATAAATACAATGAGATTATTATTAGATGTTAAATTGGACTTCCGTTTCCGGTGTAGTAGTGAATAGATGTGTGCTAAAACATAGTGCTGTGAATTGCTAAATCTAGGACTAGGGGTTTCGAGTTTTGAGGGAATAGAGGAGGTTTTTCCGAGGCTATTTGTAGGGGAATATTTTAATATAAGTTTTATCATAGAGAGGGGTAGTATTTATTGCAGAAAGCCAATCTTCTCAATAGGAGTTGCTAAAGGGAGGTGAGGGTTTTCAGTGGCAGAGAGGGCAGAGGGGCAAGGAGGGAACGACAGCGAAGGTGCAAGTGGCGCGCGCGGGGACTAAAACTAGCACAAGTGGCAAGAGGTGGTGGGATAGGTAAGGTAGGTAGTGTGGGGCTAGGGATAATGCCGGATGGTAAGGCGGGTAGTCAGGTGGATAATTTGAATTTAAAGTTGGGTAATAGAAATTTGGCGCTCGGGAGGACTGCAAGTGCTGGAGACTTGACAGAAGTGATCTTAAGGGGAAAAAGGAAAGAAAGGGAGGCGGAATCTGAGTGGAGGTTAGAAAAGGATAAGATAGAAAAAGTGGTGTTTAAGACGAGTAAGCTATTGTCAAAGTCCCCTGAAAAGAATAAGGAGTTAACAGAGGAGAAGATGGAGGCAATAATGAAAAAGCTGTCTGAAATATACGTGAGAATTAAGGAGGAATGCGCTGGATTAGGGAGGAGAGTTGATCAATTAAAAGAAAAAGGGAAGAAGGAAAAAAAGGAGCTAAAGAAGATGTGGGAGGAGGACAGAAAACAGATGAGTGAAAGGATAGAAAGGCTGAAGGGTAGGTTAGAAAGGTTAGAGAAGGCAGCGGAAGGAGATGAGGACATGTCTGCTGATGGGGATACTATAGTACAGAAGAGATGACAGGTAGATAGTGGGACAGAGAGAATGAGAAAGATTGAGATGGACATAGAGAAGATTGATTGATTGATTGATTGATAAATTTATTTATGCCAAGGCACAGGCCAAATGGCAATTTGAATACAAAATATTTACATCTTTGTTCAGTGAACAGGCCCAGCCGCGATCAAGTCGCCCCTGGGGGACTCCCAATTTCACGAGCCGCACCTGCCAACCACTAGTTCCCGCTTAAACTAACCGCCTGCACAAAGCTTAGCTTGACTGTTCACGCCATGTCTCGACGCTGTGATTGGCTGATCGCTCCGCAGACATGCGCAATCAGCCTTCTTCCCCAAGTCGACGAGGAAGAAGATGCATTATTATTATTATATTTCGCTTCCACGCTTTCGCTGCATCAAGTCGCCATTAGTATTTCTTTACTTTTGCTTTTTGTTAATAAACCACATTTCGCTCATTTAATAATTTAATTTGCTGAAATTAATTGTTATTAATTCGCTTTAGTTTGTTACAGATAAATTGTCTTATTTGTGCAATTAATTATCCGCTTTTCCAGTGCCGGCAGTAAGTTCAACCACGTGTCACCCGGCTTCGCTTTATTAATCACGCAGTGCTTTATTTATCCGCTTTTATTCAAACAATCTGTTAACTAACATATTAAATATAACTTGCATTTAGTGAAAATAAATTCATAGTTTTCATTTGAATAATAATTTACGCGTTTTAATTGAGATATCCAGACAAAAACCTGATCCTCCGCTTTCCCGCAATTACATCATTTTACATTTGGTCCCTCGAGCCGGATCAGGCTGGCTCTATCTCAATTAAATTAAATAATTATACCGCTAATAATTGTGTTGTGTGAGTGAATTTAATTATCGCTATGAAGGGTCGAGTGTCAGGGACATCGCGGAGCACATCGGGTGCTGCTCCTGGTAGTCATTCGTACACCGGTACGCAGAACTATCCGCTTTATTAAGACTGAAAACTCGACTTCAGGCCTAAAATAACTTCTATATGGAGAACGACGCAAGATAGTTGAAAAATGCAACTTGTGCTTCAACTGTTGTGTTCCGCACCACGCCGCAGACTGCAAGACCGCTCAAGGGTGCAGCAAGTGCTGTCAACGTCACCACACTTCCATTCATCGTGATCTATCGCCTAAATAAGCATCACCGTCACCAGCAGACACCGCACAAGGTAACTAACCGTTCCTTTAGACCGCTTATAACTCAACATTAACTGTTGATTATTTTAGATCCACCTTCCGCTCAAGTTTTGCTAGCTACTGCTTTAGTCCAGGTCAGTCCGCATCATGGTAATCCTATCACCGCTAGAGCTTTGATTGATCAAGGCTCAGAGCTCTCATTTATGAGATGAACGCTCTTCAAGAAGCTTGGACAACCACTACAACGTGACATGGTCATGCTCAAGGGCGTTGGCAATGTCTCCGCAGGAAGTTTACTAGGTGTGAGCACAATTGAGCTTCGTTCGCTGTGTACAACCGCATCAATGCATGTCAGCATGCATATTCTACCAACACTGACGGTAGATCTTCCATCGTTCGTGATCGCTGATCCGAAATGGCCGCATCTTGAAAATCTCAAGCAAGCTGCGTCCTGTAGACATTATTCTAGGTGCATCACCAGCCGCACAGATCATGAACGTTGAGATTAAACGTGGACCTCGCAATTCTCCGATTGCACAATCCATCACGCTTGGTTGGATTATCTATGGAGCTGTCACCGCTAAACACGCTTCCACGTCACACGCAGCATTACATGCGTCATTAGACACATCATTACAAGACGCTATCGCTAAGTTTTGGGAACAGGAAGAGGTTCCATCAGGTAATTCGGCGCTCAACACCGCTGAGGAAGACGAATGTGAAGTTCACTTTCGTCAAACGCATTATCGACAGCCTGATGGACGCTATGTAGTGAGATTACCGCTTAAAGCCCCCGAGGGTCAATTTGGCGACTGTATCAACACAGCCATGGGGTCACTCCACACATTAATAATTCACCTGTCGCGAGAAAAAGATTATTCTGACATGTATTGCGCGCTCATGGCAGAATACATAAAACTAGGACACATGGTTCGAGTACCAATCAATGACTTGCCCGCAAACGCTTACTTCTTGCCTCACCATGGGGTATTGAAGCTTGATAGCACCAATACGAAGCTTCGCACAGTGTTTAACGGTTCCTGTGCAACATCTACAGGAATTTCATTGAACGACATTCGACACGCAGGACCCAAAACGCAAATTGACATCTTCGACGTGATGTTGAGAATCCGCTGCAACATGATTCTATTCGCTACTGACATCACCAAGATGTTCAGACAGATTGAGGTTGATTCGCTTGATTGGCCACTTTAGTGCATTCTCTGGATAGATGAGCATGACGTAGTCGACGCTGTCTCAAGACAGTTACCTACGGGACCGCTAGTGCACCTTTTGACGCTGTACGTGTGCTCATCCAACTAGTCAAGGATAAAGGACACCGCTTTCCGCTAGTTGTTGCTCCAATGTTGGAAACACGCTACGTAGATGACATCTATGGTGGAGTAGACAACAAACAAGACAGTAAAGGTCCTGGGCATGTACTGGAATTCAAACACTGACGCTCTCCAGCTCAAGTACACGCTACCGCCAGAGACACCTAAGACAAAAAAGAGCTATTTTGTCTGAAATCGCTAAGCTGTATGACCCGCTAGGACTTCTCGCACCAATAGTCGTCAAGGCCAAGATCTTCATGCAAGATCTGTGGCTAGATAGAGTGCCATGGGACGAACAATTGTCACCATCACTCATTCACAAATATTCCATTTTTTAGGACTAATCCGTAAACCATACAGAGCTCGTTCTAATTTACACACCATAGTTTCCTTAATTTCTTGTGTAACATTCACACCCTCTGGGATTTCCATATAAATTTCCTCATTTATAATGCCATTTAAAAATGTAGTTTTTACATCAAGATAACAAGTCTCTAAATCATATTTATTAATTATAGCAAGAGCAGATCTAATCAAGGGCAATCGAGATACAGGGGCATAGGTTTCTCTGAGATCATAATTATTATTATCTTTAAAACCTCGAATCACTAATCGCGCTTTGTATTTAATTTGATTGTCATTTTCAATTTTCTTTTTAAAAACCCACCTAGAGTATGATATTTCATCTTTTACCGTTTTTCATTTTAATAGGTCGGTCAACTAATGTCCACACACTATTTTTATTCATTGAATTAAGCTCATCTCTGACAGCATTTTTCCAAAATTCCCGTTCTTTTGATTCCATAGCATCTTTAAAAGATATTGGATCTTGTTGAATACCCGCTAAAATTGCATGATAAATTTTATCCTGGGTCTCACTCACCTCACAATCTATTCTTTCACCAAAAACTAAGTTAGCATCAATTTTATCGTTTACATCAATCATTTCCGAAAAACTATTATCTTTAATTGAGTTTCCGTTATTAATTTTCGCATCTGTTAAACAATTTTGCTGTTACTTCGGTCGTCCTCTCTTTCTTTTCGTCTCTCCCTCCGGTTTTAAAAATTCTAACTCATCTTTATTAAATTCGACAAACCACTTCTCTTTATTAAGTGATGATTTTTCAACTGGCCAATCTTTCACACCATTTTTATCATACTTATCACCATACACCAGTTTTTCATTAAAACGAGCATCTCTACTTTCATAAAACGTCCCTTCTTCTGGTTTCAGAAACTGATAACCAGTAGGTGTATATCCTACCAAAATTACGCGTCTCCCTTCGAATCAAAACTTAGGACCAGTTTTTCTTTGTACTTTAATATATGCTATGCAACCAAAACGTCTCAATTGATTAATATCAAAATTATGATTCGGTGCAAACCTTTGTAAAGGTGTTATCATATCATTAGACTTGTGAGGTATTCGGTTGTAAGCATATACAGCAGCACTTAAAGCAAGATCCCATATATTTTCAGGTAATTTCGCATCATACATGTAGGCTCTTACTTTCTTTTGTATCGTTTGATTGAACCTTTCGGCTACTCCGTTGTGTTCAGGTGTATCAGGACTTGCTAATTGTTGTTCTGCCCCTAGAGTTTTTAACACCCCGAGCGTGTATCCCCCTGTATACTCGGTACTCTGATCTGTACGTAAATAGCATACTTTAGCATCTCTACCTAACAAATTTCTCGCACTTCTTACAAACGCCTCAAAACAGTGACCCTTTTCACTTTTTGCTTTCATTTGATATGCCATTGCTAGTCTAGAATAATCATCTACAAAAACTGAAATGAACTTATATCCTTTTGGATGAGATATTGGACTTATAGGCCCCATAGTATCAGAATGAATTATTTGAAGAGGTTCAGTTGCCCGTCGACGCATTGAGTTGAATGGTTTTTTATTGAATTTCGCAACCATACATACTTCGCAATCTAAAATAGTATCATCGAAAATCGCGGTTTTGAGATTTGCATTTTCTGGAAATTTACTTTACATGCCAGAGCATAGCTTTTTTATTTTTAGCAAAACTTTTGTAGTTTTCATCGAATGGAGACTCTTTCCCTGATAATTCAACAATAGGTAATTCATCTATATCATGAAATTTTCTATCCCAGATAGACGTGTCAAAGTTTGAATTTTCATAAACAAATTTATTTTCACTCTCTACTACAGATTTTATCTTTTCAGATTCTACAACCAAGTCATTATTATCTACATGTAACTTTTCTACTAGTAACTCATCTCTTTCATTATCATTACATTCATTATCACCACTAGAATCAATATTGTTTTTAATCTCATCTCGTACCTGTTCGCCTGCGTTTTAATTTTCACTCTTTTCTAAAATTTCTTTCGCAGTCACACTTCTCGTTTTATATCTTATTTCATTACAACCATCCGATCTATCTAAAGTTAGATTTACAATTATTTTTCTATTTATAAAGCTATTTCCATCATCACTCTGACTATTATTAATTTCAAATTCTATTATCTAATAAGGTTTGTTATAAACTCCAGTAATAAATGATTCATTTGAAACAGGATCAAAAATGCCAATTTCTTTATTGTCTAGATAAATACTAAATCCCATCTCTGCATATTTTCTAAGTGATAATAAATTTTCGGACAAAGCTTCTGCATATATAACATTTTCTATTTCAATCGATTAATTATTATTTAATAAAAACTCAACTTTACCCGCTCCCTCCGTTTTCAAATCTGCGGATTCGTTTTTATTAGCGCATCTAATTATACCGTGATCTGATTCATCAAAAGATTTAAATATTATTTTACTAATAGTTAAATGTTCTGTTGCACCCGAATCAGCAAGAAATTTTGTAAACATTTTACTTTGTTCAGAAACGTCTTTAAATTCGCAATTGTTATCATCAAGATCGGACTGTTGTAAATAATACTGACTATGATTAATTGGAAGATTTTCAAAAGATATCTTACCTTTATCTTGTTTAGTTTCAGTGAAATTCGCACCTACGTCTTTCTCCGTTGACTTCTGTTGAATCCTCTCATCATTGTTTCTGAAATTTTTATAACCTCCTCTCCCTCGATAAGGTTTGAATCTTTTCGCATCTCCGCCTCTCTCATTATTATTCTTCCGTTTCCAATTTTGTCTTCCGGTATTCTGGAAGACTTTCGACCTTCTTATAGTGTTAAAACGTCCTCTGGCGAAACCACGGCTACACCCTCTACCTCTTTCACCATGTGATTGTTTCATTTTCTTCAAAGGACAGTCGGCTGCTTTGTGGTTGGTCACTTGCCCACACCCATAATATTTTTTCAGTCCTGTCCCTCTTTATGGACAATATATTGCTATATAACCCAGATCATCACACTCATAACATCTGTCTGAGAAATCACGTCCTTGATGAGCTTGCATTATAGTTCCTGTGGTCTCAGACGCTGTTGCATGATTTTTATTAGCTTCTGCTTGTAATATGAAAAGTTTTAATTTTTCATAACTAAACCCTTGACCAGTTGAAGACATTGTTATAAATTCAACTGATTGAACAACAGGAACGGTGGTCATAATAGCACTATAAAAGGCGTCTTTCTTTTCAAGTTCTGACAGTGGCTTAACCCCACACAAATTTCCGTAATTTCTAACGACATCTTCAAATTTTTCAATAAAATCTGAAGCTTTTTCTTTATTTGGATGATATTGCATACTATGTAATAGTCTTCTGAGTGTACTTGAAGAATTGTTACTTTCAGTTTTCTTAAGGTCTTTAATTGTATTTAAAAGTTCTACCGGATCTTTTATTCCAATAACTTGAGAATGATACTTATGATCTAAATGATTAATTAAAATGTCTCGAGCTTTGAATTTATGTTTTTCAATAATATCAGTATCAAGATCTCTACGCGGAGCACTAGTCGGATCAATTACATACAGACATTTCATGAGCTCTTAATTCTGATGTAAAAAGATCATAAAAATGTTCAAATTTTGTATTTGGTGTAAGTTTATAATCTCGTTTCATACCCCCATCTTTACTAATAATTTCGACTTTGAATGTTTCTTTTATTTTATTTGCCAAACTGTCAGAATTTTCAAATTCGCTAACACTTCTATCTACTTTTAATTTTTTAAATTCTTGCTGTACTAATTTAAAGACTTGACTATTCAATTTTCCAAGTTCACTACTAGAAGTACGATCCGCTCGATCTGCTCTCATCTCTATCAACTAATTTTTGATAATGCTCATGCATTTTACTGCATTCATTATTCACATCTCTTATTTGTTTACGGATCTCATTATTATTGTCTTCAAGGGTTTTTGTTTGTTTAACAAAAACATCTTTTTGTTTATTAAACTCGTCAATAATCAAACCTTGAATTTTTTTCCATTTTAGCAACAGCTGCCTGAGCACCTAACAGAGATTCCTGGCATTGCTTCATCATATTGGTAGAGGATTCGCAAAATTGCCTCACCAGAGATAACACTTCGTCTTTACTAGTGTTACTCTCCACAATTTGTGAAGCAGTACCACGTAGCGCTTCCATTTCATTATTTTTTGCAACTCCTTAGGATAAGTCTGTTTTGTTTAACAGAGTACTTTCCTTGTCACATCTCTTTCTCTCGCATCTCTCTCTCTCTCGGCCTCATCTTCACTCTCAATCACACCTCTTAATAATGTCTCCTCATCTTCCTGAGACACAGATTTTTGGTCATCATCTCCTGGTGAGACTACCCAAGGACCATCTCCTTGTTTCTCAATCCACTCAATAGCGGCTCTCCACTCATCCTCGTTCATATTGCTTTTATCTGTTAAACGAATTAATTTTTAATTAATAATATTCTTATACCAGGAGCTATGCCTTAACAGGCGAGACCATCTTTTTCTCGCTTTGCTCTCACGGAGTTCAATGGAACTATCTCTGTCGCACTCCCAACAGCAGAGCAATTGCAGTTTCAATTGGTTTCCTGAAACGAATGGAATTTTTTAAAAAAGCGCTTAAATGGTGAAATGGTTTATGAAATTATCCATTATCTCTAAAAACGTTTTTTCAAAATTTCCATTCGTTTCGCTAAGCCGATTGAAACTGCAATCACTGGTCTCGGCTGTTAAGCCTGGTTGACTGAACAACAAGTATGGCCAGGTTAAAGCAAGCAGTAATATATATAATCCGAACACAAGATCATACATACAACCAATTCAGTAATTCAAGAAGTAAATGAATGCACAGCATCCATCACTTAGCATGAATCACAAAGTAAAACCTTGTATTTATATTTTGAACAAAATACAAGTTAATTACTGTTCATTATTGTCAAAAATTAATTTTGAATTAGATGACCTTAAGTGAGAAAATCCAAAGAACTGGATTAATTCTCAATATTTTTATGTACGTAAAATTTATGATTTTCAACTAACCTGCTTGATAAGGTACCTCACGCGTCTCAACATGAAATAACACTCTCTCACCACTAATACTTAGTGATAATTCCTCTCCAGGATGGTTTTGTTCAAATTGAAAAACTTTTCTGTCTTTCCAAGAATTTTTTAAATAATTCCTCGTCTCCAATTTCTGCAGATAAATATATAGCTATTAATATTTTTATTTATTTGTGTGCATACAATTAAGAATTGTCACTATACAATTGAAATTTATTTTTATACATAAGTATAAAATTTCGTTAAATTAATTTAACTTTTCAGAATTTAATTTGATCAATAAACCGCGTCTATTTGGATACAAGTCAAATATTTAAACGTTGGTTTAAATTTCTATTTAAACCAGTTTTAATCTTCATAAACGTATAAACGTATGAAGTCACTCTCAATATCCATGTGCGCTTGGCCCTATGTGTAACGTTTCAGGTTACATAGTTCTCAAAAGTAATAAAACTTCGTTTCAACACTTCTATATACAACATATAACATGAACATTTTAACAGGCAAGGAATGTTACAGTTTTCCTTCCTAGTTAACAAATAAAAATTCTGCCAAATTTATTAATTTAAAATTACGTACGTATTTTTCGCTTCTCAAAAATTCATGCTCATCTCTTAAATATTCTGACACATCTCAAATATAAAAAATTTTCTTTCACATTATGCACTGTCATTTTACCGTGCACTTGTCCCATTTATACACGATGTTTTCACAGTGTTGTCTCGATGAGTTCTCGATGTTCACACATCGAATTCACGGTGATTACACAACCCTTATTCACAGTAATAACACAGTGAACTCACAGTCGTCACACTGTGAATTCATAGTCGTAACATAGTGAATTCAAAGTCATAACATAGTAAATTCATGGTAAGTTCATAGTGATAACACGGTAATTTCACGTGAAATTTTCTGTGGGTAACTGCACAGAAAGAAAAATTTCTTTACTGGAGAATAAAATTCTTGGCTCAAAAAAATTTTCGGGTACCTGAAGGAAGACCAAAGTTGTGCTGGCCGAAGTAATAATTTTTCTCGAAATTTTATTCTTGGTGATTAATTAATAAATGAATATAATGATTAGCATATATACTAGGGTGTTTCAAAAAAAGACGAATTTTTTTTTTTTCTTTTGGTGTCTAAAAATTGATAGTATACCTAAAAACAAAAATTTTGGCGCCCATGTGAGCTCTTAATATCAATAGTAAGATTTGCCTGTATCCATTTCTTTATTTTCCATTTATATAACACGGGAAAAATTTTTTTTAATTTTTTAATTTTTATTACTTTGGAACAGTTCATCGTAACAACAATCTGAAAAATGATATTTGTAGGAAATTTTACGCTCTACAAAAAACGTTTGTAGACCAAAGTTCCTCAGATTAACGGCTTCAAAGATATCCGCGGTCAAAGATAACACTAATAAAAAATTTATAATATTTTCCAATAAAACTACAAAAAATATCATATGCTATATTTTTATTATTTTTATGTTAAATTACTTCAATTCCGTTAACCTGAGACTGTAAACTTTTTTACTAATTAATTCAATACTTAACTCACGAAATGCACTAATATATAAATATAAACGTTAAAAATATCTTATAAAGTATGTTTTGGTCTCTTTTATAACAAATTTATTTTTTTTTTTTACTAAATATTAAGAAATTTAATTGAACAATTAATTCTTTATAACAAAAAACTATATTTACAACTTGTTACAACAATTTTTCAACTTAAAAATATAACAGTTTTATAAAATTACTTTTATTGCAATTAGGATATTGTTTTCTATGTTCTGTCACTACTTGCAACAAATATTGAAGCTGTTCTTCATCTTTCGTTAAGCATCGATTATACTGCTCTATCAATGCCACGCCGCGTTCTGCTACATCATTCACAACTTGAAGTTTCCCGAAATACTCCAAGTTTTCTAAGAAATTCGGATTCTGAGGCCACAAAGTAACATCCTCATCAATGAACTCATACGACAAATCAAACGATTCAAATATATTAATCGATCTCATCGACCTAAATTGACTAAGATCTTTATTTAATAATGACTCTAAATTTTTCTTATCTATTATAAAGCGATTTGTTGTAGTTTCATTGGCTTTACAGTTTTTAAGAGCATGAACTATTCTTTTTTTTGTTCCAACTGAAACATTTTTATCAAAGAGAGATAAAACAGACAGCTCGTTGTTTAGATACCACAAGTGATCGGCTAATTTTTGTGAGCATGTCTGTGAAAGACTATTATTAAATCTTTCATATGAAATTAATTCTTTAATCAAAGTTAAATCATTATTAGGTGCTGTTATAGCACACGGCGCAGTGAACCAAGCTTTTAAATAGAATATTATGATAAATAAACAAAGTTCTCGTAATCCATCTATTTCCGATTTAGTAAGATGAAATTCATTTCTGAATAAAAAAATTTTTAAACTATATATTGCTTTAGCCATCCACCTTGCATGATGGACCGCTCCAGGATGCTTAAATGTAATATTTGTGGTAGTAGTACCCAAAAATATTAATGATAATTCCAGAAGTTCACGGTAATCGTCTCGACAATGATCCATCTACAAAAAAAGTTATAAGTCAAAATGAAATTGATTATATCGCAATTTCAAAGTTGAGAAGACTAATTATTATTAACTGATGTGAGGTAAAAGTTGTAAAATATTTTACAAACGCAATTTTAATCGTTAAAGATGATTGAAAGTATAACAGTCATGTGAAACTGATTTTCAATATTTTTAATCACGACGGCAAGTTAATTAATCAGAGTAAAATTGATAATTGAGGAGCTTATTTTCAAAAGGGTATCTTTTGATTTTTGATTAATCGAGACAAAAAACTAGTTATCTTCAATTATAAATATTTGTATTGAACTTTTTTTAATTTAGCTATAAAGTGCAATCGGTTATGAAGCTGCAATTCGATTTTCATTTATAAATGTTCATAATTCTCAAAGTAATTAGTATTTAAAAGTTCAGAAAACTGGTATTTTAAAATATGAAAAGATACCCTTTTGAAAATCAGCTCCTCAATTATACTGAACTTTATACATTTTTCTTTTCCACTTTAACATCAGTTAATAATTCTTCAGCGCTGGATTAAAAAATTTTACTTCTATTTGATTATTAACGAATTTCAAAATCTCATCTCTGATTGGTGTTATTACTTCCAAAACTTTTTTGTCACAAATACCAGCCGTAAAGTTTGATTGGTCAATTTCATCCCACTTCTTTTTAAATCTCTGATAAATTGGAACGTTTGGGCCAGACGAAGCAGGCCAGTATACTTCAAATGCACTTCGAAGAACAATTTCAAAAATATGGTGTCGGCATGGCAAGTACAACAGTTTTCTACTAAGAGCCTTTTCTACTAATACACACGCACCATTTCTGTTGAGAGCGTTGAGAGCAAAGCAACTAAATGAAGTTAGTACCGAACAACCAGGCTTACCAACACAGAGCTTATTAGCTACAACACTCAAATTAAATGAGTATAATACTCTGTACCGACAGAGCTAAATAAAGCTCTGTTGATATTTTTCAAATAAAAAACATTTGATCAAGTTTTATAGTAGATTTAATTGATTTAACGTATTTACAGAATTTTCATATTATTTTGAATAATATGCAATGATGAGTGTTTGGTGAGTTTGTGTAATAAGGAACTTTACATTTTCCTCTTACAAAAATTTATAAATTTTATAAAATATAAAATAAATTTGTTATAAGAAAGACCAAAAAATCATTTATGTGACATTTTTAACGTTTATATTTATATATTAGTCCATTTCGTGAGTTAAGTATTGAATTAATTAGTAAAAAAAGTTTACAGTCTCAGGTTAACGGAATTAAAGTAATTTAACATAAAAAATAATAAAAATATAGCATGTGATATTTTTTTTGTAATTTTATTGGAAAATATTTGAAATTTTTTATTAGTGTTATCTTTGACCGCGAATATCTTTGAAGCCGTTAATCTGAGGAACTTTGATTTTCAAACGTTTTTTGTAGAGCGTAAAATTTCCTACTAATATCATTTTTCAGATTGTTGTTACGATGAACCGTTCCAAAGTAATAAAAATTAAAAAATTAAAAAAAATTTTTCCCGTGTTATTTAAATAGAAAATAAAGAAATGGATACAGGCAAATCTTACTATTGATATTAAGAGCTCACATGGGCGCCAAAATTTTTGTTTTTAGGTATACTATCAATTTTTAGACACCAAAAGAAAAAAAAAAAATTCGTCTTTTTTTGAAACACCCTAATATATACTAATTGTTCTGAAGAGACAACCCAGCTTGGCTATTATCGCGCACTACACTATTTCGTAAACGGGCTAACGTGGTCCTACTGTAACACTCATGTAGATTTATTCGCGGATCTTCTGGTTGCTGACCTTCCAATTGTCTGGTTAAATTCGCGTAGGACATCTCTTCAGGCGGAGCAGATTGTCTGTAGTCTTGAGTTCCATCGATGATACTTGAAGTTGATCTTGGTCGTGGTATAGGTGCTATAATTTGACCTTCTTCGTCGTGAATTCTTCGGCAATGATGGTGATTGTGTAGTATGAGATTCGCTAGCGTATCTCATACTGATGTTATTAATAATATACTACATCCATAAATGATATGCAGAGCATATCCGTTGAATAGTGTATCGAAGACGAACTTAATCAATCTGAGCAGCAATAATATTGATGAGAGACCGGCGGTAACAGAGCCGTACTCATTTTATATCATTTAAGCGTGAAATTATACGTATCGAATGAAAAAAAATGATTCAATATTATTTAATCTTCCCATTTGACATGCTAATCAATAAAAATATTAAAGAAAATTTACTTCTATCGAAATATTAAATTATTTGGAGCAAGAGAGTAATTTTTTCAAGACAAGAAAATTTACTTCTATTAAGAACAAAATTTTTTGAAGCAAGGGCTGAATTTTCTCAAAACAAGAAGATTTTCGTGACTTAAATAAATTTTCTTGAATCAAAATACGTATTTCTTAAAGCACGAGAATTAACTTTGTTGAAGTAAGTAAAATTTCTTGTATCAAAAAAAATTTTTTTTTTCGCTCAAGAAAATAATTAGGAAAAACAATAATTTCTTGGATTAAGTGAACTTTTTTTTCTGTGGCGATAACCTAGCCTTGGCCACTTATTGGAAAATCTTAAGTTATTTTATCATTAAGTAATAGAATTTTAAACAATAAATATTTATCGTTTAACGAATATTTGTTAGCATATACTAAAATTAAAATTGTATTATTTAACTAAAACAATTGCATATCGTCAAATTGATAAGGTCTTAAAAAAATTAAAATATAACAATTTACAGTTGAATTTTGAATATTTATAATTTTAAACAGTAAAATTTATAATAAGATATTAAAAATAGAGAACAATGTACAAAATCTAAAGCGATATAAAAACTGAACTCTTGCATTTTTTTAACTAATAAACATTTGTGAAAAATAGTTAATTTTTATCAAAACACAATATTAAATAACAGAAATTATATAAATAATAAATTGTCACACTTCGTCACCTTATAGATTTAGTTTATTAGAACGATGAGATGTGCATCAACTTATCGGTCATACGGTGTAGAGGTTAGTTATCGGTCTGGTAAACGCGCGGCTCGGTTTTTGAATTTCTGATTTTTGAAAATTTTCAATTTTCTTAGCAAGAAGTTAAAAATTAGGAAAACGGTTGACCCTGAAGGCCATCCCTGCAACTTCTCACTAATTCCATACCTAGGCGCTTGAAATTGCACGTATGACGTTTTTGAGTTCTTCGAGCTCAAAAATACAATGTATGTGTCATTTTGAGCTCTTTGGACTAAAAGAGACAGCTTTTCTATGCTTTTGAGCTCTTTACGGGGTTAAGGGTAGTCAGAGGCACGAAAAAATGAGAATTTTCAGTATTTTTAACTTCCCGCTAAGAAAATCGAAGATTTTCAAAACTCGGGAAGTTATTGTTTTCACCCCGTTTTGCAAAAATCGAGTTTTCATCAGATCTCGACGTTTGAAGGTCACAGGAAGCTTCCCTGACTATCCCCGCGAGATTTTCACGGTGTCTGTATGTCTGCATGTCTGTATGTGTGTGTGTGTGTGTATGTTTTTTTTTTTTTTTTTTTATAGAGGAGGTAAAATACGTATGCCAGGACTTGGTGTTGGTGCCAGGACTAGGTGTTGGTGCCTGGGTATGTCGGACTCAGAAGACAATATTATTTTGCAACAATACCGACTAAACATCCTCCTCTCTCGTTTCCCTATATATGTTACAGGAAAGACTGGATCAGGACCGCGTTAGCATTACTTCAATCCAGTCCATGTTGTGCCTCACGATACCTACTTCTTGTTATTACTGGTTTCTAATCCCTTTCTGCGATTTTTTCTTTCAAGAGACGCTGCGCGTAGGCTACTACAGCTGTCCAGTTTTCTTCTTTTTTGATCATGCAGGTTACCAAGCTCTCAGGAGAGAGCACGGTGTCCATTGTTTCTTCGGTGCAGATTCTATCGTCCTTCCATCGATCACACTCGAAAAACGTGTGCTCGGCGTTGTCAATTTTGTCTGGACAGTATTTGCACGTTGGGGTGCTGTGCAAACCCATCTTGAATAGATAGGCATTGAACTGCCCATGTCCCGTCAGTAGCTGGGTCAGAAAGAAGTCCGTGTCCCCGTGCTTCCGAGAAAGCCAGACGTTGATGTTTGGGATCAGTCGCGCTGTCCATCTGCCTGTCTCTCCCGACGTCCATCGGTCCTGCCACTCTTGCTGCATTTCCGTTTTTATCCTCGTTTTTGCCTCCTTCATGTTTTCACCACCGATTTTAGCGTCATAGAGTTTTGCTCTTTCGAACGCTAATAGGTCGATGGGCGCGGCTCCTGCAATGACCAATACAGCCGCTTCGGAAACTGTGTGGTAGGCGCAGGCAACTCTGAGAGCGCATCGCCGCTGCACTGCTGCCATTTTCCGCCGATAGGTTTTCTGCTTTAATATATCTGCCCATATTTCCGCTCCATAAAGCAGTACCGAATGGACTGCTTCCAGGAGGACTCTCCTCTTTTTGGTTCTTGGTCCCATAGTATTCGTCATAATTCTTGCTAGGCTAGACACAGTCTTGCCGCCTCTGGTGAAGCCTTTCCAAGTCGTTTGGCGACAATTTGGTAGGCTTTACCCCAGAGGTCATTGTCGAGATCGTTGCAGATCTCTTTCCACAGTTTCGCTTTACTTGCTTTAATGGCTCGGTTTAGCGTCTTTTTGGCCTGCTTGTACTCTTTTGAATACAAGTCCTGGCTTGGGGAGCGTTTCGTAGCTCTCGTTGCTCGGCGACGTAGCTGATAGCATATTTTGCGAAGTTCTGCTATGTCCGCTGACCACCAGTGTGTGTGTGTGTGTGTGTGTGTGTGTGTGTGTTTTTTTTTTTTTTTTTTTTTTCCCTTTCTTTTTACGGATTCTAGGCGTAGCTGTTTGGCCTGGATATGTAGCGACTCGACGCAGCGTCATACTAAAACTCGACGCTAACGCCCCTACCCACTAAACCCTAAACCCCTTTCCTCTTTCCTCTAATCCCTCATGGAAACCGCCGTTAGGCATTACTTCGTGGGGGGGAGGATATAGCGACTGCTCTTCCTTCTGGTAACTAGGTATTATTTGACCTTTCTTCTAGTTGTTGTCATTTGCTCTTTTTCTTTCGATGGAACGCAAGTCTATAAGGACTTCTGTTGCAAACGTGTATGCGGCGTTCCAGGCAGCCTCTGATGACAGCATTGCTTTTACTATTGTCTCTGGTTGGATTTTCTTCTTCAGGATCATCTCCAGCTCATCGCGCTGTAGGTAAAATCGTGGGCACTCAAAGAAAACGTGCTCCGCGTCTTCATTGATTCCTGGGCAGGACGGGCACTCCGGTGAATCATCATGCTTGAAGCGGTGAAGATACGTCCGAAAACATCTATGTCCTGACAACATCTGCGTCAGATAGTAATTGACCTCGCCATGACTCCGGTTTATCCAAACGTCGATTTTCGGTATGAGACGGTGTGTCCATCTTCCTGTTGTCGCGGCGTCCCACTGCGATTGCCATCGTGCGATGCTGTTCTGCCGTTCTTCAGCTCTGAGTTCCTCGGCACTTAGTGTGGTTGACCTCTTTCGTTGGTAAAGGTTCCGTCTTTCCTCAGCTAGAACTCTAAGCGGCAGAGTTCCGGAAATGACACACACTGCTTCCTCTGATATTGTTCGAAAGGCGCTTGCAACTCGTAGGGCACTCATACGATATATTGGTCCAGCTTTTTTCCATGAATCTTGCACCTCTAGTGCGTCAGCCCAAATTGATATTCCGTAGGTGAGCACCGATGTGACTACTGATGACAATAGTAGCCTCCTGCTCTGCTTTGGGCCTCCGACGTTCGGCATCAATCGTGCGAGACTAGCTCTCACTACTGACGCTTTCGTACAGACGTGTTCCACTTGCTGCTTGAAGTTGAGTCGGGCATCAAGCATCACTCCCAGATATCGTATATGAGGTTGTGATGTGATTTCTCGGTCACCAACATTAATCTTAATTGTTTCAACTTCTTTTCGGCTGGTAATAAGCACTGCTTCGGTGTTCTGCTTGGCCAGTTGTAGGTTCACTGTATCCATCCACTGGTTGATCTTCTCAAAAGTGATGTCAAACAGATGTTGAATCTCGTCGAGGTGTTTGGCGACGATCACTGCGGCAACATCATCCGCATACGCTACCAGTTTGACACATCTTGGAAGCTTCAGTCTCAGGAGCCCGTCATACATGATATTCCACAGAAGTGGACCAAGAACAGAGCCCTGTGGCACACCACCGGTTATATCATACTCTTTTGGACCATTCTTTGTATCGTATTTCAGCACTCTATCTGTAAAATAGCTAATCACTAGTCTGCGAAGATATGTTGGCACGTTCTTCTCGTCGAGAGCTTGCATGATGCAGTCCCAATTAGCGGAATTGAAAGCATTTTTGATGTCCAAGGCAGCCACCAGGCAGTACTTCTTCGTTCCACCCTTCCATCTAGTTCCTGCGATTGCCTCTTTGGCCGTATTAACAACCAGGTTGATCACGTCCAGGGTTGATCGTCCTTTCCGGAATCCATACTGGTTGTCTGCCAAGAGTGGGTCGACTACTGCATCTATTCGCTGATGGATGATACGCTCAAATATCTTACCCGCCGTATCTAGCATGCAGAGTGGTCGGTAAGATGACGGTTCTTCTGGCGGTTTCTTTCCTTTAGGTAAAAGTACTAACCGTTGCTGTTTCCACTTACGAGGAAAAGTCTCCTCCTTGAGGCATGCGTTGTAAGCGTCTAGAAATAATGTTGGTGCTGCCTTTATGATGGTTTTCAAGGCTATATTAAGGATTCCGTCCAATCCCGGCGCTTTATTATTTCCTACCCGATTACAGGCCTCCAACAATTCTTTTTCAGTGACAGGTGGAATGTCGTTCAGTTCATCTTGCGTTGACTGATAATTGAGACTGTGTTGCTGTGGAAGCAGCGCAGTGACGATTTTCTGAAGGAGTTGGGGACACGTAGGTGACGGCATTTGTTGTTTCTTCAGGTGCGTCATGACCACCTTATACGGCTGACCCCACACGTCTTTGTCGACCTCGTATATGAGCTCTTTCCAGCATCTTCTTTTGCTCTCTTTTATGGCCTTATTAAGTTCACGACGAGCTTTTTTGTACTCTGCGATCAGCACTGCAGAGTAAGGTCATTGATAGCCACGCTGTGATATTCTTCTCTTTCGATGACACTCTTTACGGAGGTTGCTGATATGATCATTCCACCAGTGTACCGCAGGTCTTGAATTCATAACACGTTTTCGAGGCATACTGGCATCACAAGCTTGTGTTACTCGCATCATCAGAGCCTTAGTATGTTCTTCTGCACATCCAGTCTCTATCGGATCACTATCGAGGGCTGTTAGCAATACTTCTGGGTCAAGAGATTTCACCTTCCAACCGACGGTGTTAAATTGCTTGATAGGCCCCCAGAGGTTCTGGTCGTTTGACGTTTCCCAGAGTATCGCATGATGGTCACTGGCAGTGTAGATGTCTAGTACCTTCCAGTTAGTGTTACCTTTAGCAAGGCTGGTACTGACAAAAGTGACGTCTACAATCGAGCTTCCGTCACCTTTGGTGTAGGTCGGCGTGTCACCACTGTTGAGCAAGACTACATCTAGTGTAGAAAGAGCTTCTAGCAGCTCTCTTCCTCGTGCATTAGTCTGCTTACTGCCCCAGTCCACTGCCCAGGCGTTAAAGTCCCCGGCTATCGCCACTGGATGATGTTGCTTCGCGTCCTCGGCCAGTCGATCCAAGAATTCAGTAAACCCAGCAATTGAGAGGCTAGGTGGTGCGTAGCAGCTGTAAAAACGGATGCCATCTACTGATGCTGCTACAAAGCCAGTGCTGCCATTGGTAGCTACACTCTGGAAAGGGAGCTTACCACAAGCCCAGATCACAGCTTTCGTGGTGATATCCGTCTCCCAAGGTTGTCCAGCTAAATGTTTATATGGCTCCTATAAAAGCACAACGTCGAGCTTTACTTCCCGTACTGTCTGCATAAGCAGGTCATGCGCAGGTTCGCAGTGATTGATGTTAAGCTGCAGTATCCTCATGTTCGTTTATTTGTCAGCTTCTGGAGTGCTTCTTGGAAGACTGGACATCGGCCAGAACCAGACCGGTGAGCAGTGTCCTGAGAGCCAGGTTTTTCCGCACATAACGCACATTTCACTTTATTTGGACATTGAGCAGCTTGATGACCTGTTTGCCCACATTTGATGCAAAGCCCAGATCGGTCAACTTCGCTTTTACATTGGGCAGTAGTGTGCCCAAAGTGCCAGCACTTATAGCATCGTAGTGGTGTCTTAATTGCTCTGACACGGCAATTTACCGAGCCAATCCTTATTTTGCCTGTCTTTCCAAGTATCTTCTGCACTATTGCTGCTGGCAATCGTACCGAAGCAGTTTGAGTACCTCTGTAGGCCGGACGAATTTTAATGACATCTTCAGGTATTTCGTAGTCATTTCCAGCTGCTTCTTGTAAGGCCTTCCGGACATCGTCTTTAGTTATTTCGTCGTCAATGTCCCGGATTTCAAGCTGTTCCTCTGGGCCTTTACAGATGACTTGCGCTTCTTCTTTAAGGATGCTCTTGATGGTCTTCAGCAAAGCTTGTCCTTTGTCTGCGGTCTTTCTGGAAAGCGTAATGAGCATATTCCCATCATTCGTCTTTTGAACCTTGTCAACGACGTCACGGGTCTGATCTGGTGGAACATCTTTTTTAATCCGACGCAGTATCTCGGCATATTTTGCCTTCTCAACGGGTCGAATAATTAAGGCATCTGGTTTGGTGAATTTTCGCGGTTTTTCCCGCTTAGGCTCCGGCCGAGATTTGTTCACCGGTTGTTTTGGTAACCGCTCTCTCGCTTGCTCCTTCTTCTCCTTCTTGGATTGGACCTTCTGCCATTCAGTCACCTCTTTTTTTCCGGCGTTCTGCACTGCCGTGTTTTTCGGAGGGCTTGGTTTCAGGTCCTTTTTCTTCACAACTTGGCTGATCGTTGGGTCGGGAGAAGATCGATCTTTTCTCTTAGTTGACTTGCTGCTAGTTCTGCTTCTGTCTTCCGCGACTGATTCACCGTCACCTTCGGCTCCAGTGTCCATTGCTTCTTCATTCACGACAGTTGCTTGAATGCTTCTCTCCGGTGTAGTGCGAGAAGTGCGTCGTACTGTTAAACACCATTCTTCATCAAGTTTCTTGAATCTCTGGAGGGCATTGGCTACGCTGGTCGTCTTGGTCTTAATCTCCTTGTGGATATTGACCTCAGATTGGATGAAGTGATTTAGCTCACTAGTCAGCTTTTCAAGGCGTTCAAACGCTTGCGACCGCTTCATTTCAGCGCTTGCTTCAATCGCTGCTTGTTGGGCATGAGGCCCGTTTTCACTATTGTTGTTTTCCTGAATTTTACTCATACTTTTAAATTCACCAGCGCATCGTACGGAGTGGAGCGGGTTGTCATAACTAAGAACGGGTGTACCCTCGGAGATAGTACTCCTACCCCAGTTCCCTGAGGCCTAGCCGACACTTAGCCAGTCCCGGAATACACGGACGGACTAGACTCGCTCGGAACAGTGAAGATTCCGATCTCTAACACTCACTGCGTACTTCCTGATCAAGGCCCGAAGTGGCTGGCTCCTGATCCACTGCTGCAACTTACACCTCGGCAGAGCAAGCTCACATCAGCCATGGCCTGCATCGTCGGAAACTACGACACGAGATTCCGGTCACTCCCAGTGGGTCACAGCAGGGAACGATCGTCTCGTTAGGTCAGTTAGTGTGACCAACCCATTAAAGGGGAGTTTTGTCCACGGGAACGTATTTTATTTGGCTCCTACCCTCTGTACCAGGTACAGCGAGCGTTCTCCCATCCGCTACGGGGAGACGCGCCTGGTAGCAGTTTCTCCTCTGCCCCAAGTGTGTGTGTGTGTGTGTGTGTGTGTGTGTGTGTGTGTGTGTGTGTGTGTGTGTGTGTGTGTGTGTGTGTGTGTGTGTGTGTGTGTGTGTGACTATTTGACTTGCTTATAACTTTTGAACGACTAAGCCAATCGGAATCTACTAAACGGTGTTCTAAAGAGTTCTCTTAAACTTAGATTTCCTGTGAATTTGAACCGATTCGGACCGATAGTTTTTGAGAAATTTTGAAAAAATAAGAAAAAAATTTTTTTTGAAAGTGGTTTTTTTAGAATAACTTTCAAACGGCTTTATCGATCAACTTCAAAAACCAATCCACTCTTAAGCTCAAAAAACCACACAGGTCGTCGCTAATTTGGTCAAAATGGGTTTATTTGTTCGAGAGATATCGTTAACGAAAGAAACCGAAAAAAGTGTTTTGTGGCATAACTTCGTCATTTCTTCTCGTATCGTTTTTGATGAAATAAAATAATTTTTAGAGCTTAAAAATTTGCGTCGATCGCCGCCAAGAATGTAGAAATCAGTTGATTGGTTCGAGACACATCCTCGATAAAATATTTAGAAACAAGTGTTTTTTAACTTCCCGCTAAGAAAATCGAAGATTTTCAAAAATCGGGAAGTTATTGTTTTTACCCCGTTTTACGAAAATAGAATTTTCATCGAATCTCGACGTTTCGAGGTCCTTGGAAGCTTCCCTGACTATTCCCACGATGGTGTCTGTGCGTGTGTATGTGTATGTGTGTGTGTGTGTGTGTGTGTGTTTTTTTTTTTTTTTTTTACTTAGGGGGGGGCTAATCCCTTTTACGGATTTCAGGCATAGCTGTTCGGCCTGGATATGTGGCGACTCGACGCAGCGTCATACTAAAACTCGACGCTTACGCCCCTACCCACTAAACCCTAAACCCCTTTTCTTCTTTCCTCTAATCCCTCATGGAAACCGCCGTCAAGCATTACTTCGTGAGGGGAGGATCTAGCTACTGCTATTCCTTCTGGTGGCTAAGGTGTTATTTTCCCTTCCTTCTAGTTTCTGTCATTTGCCCTTTTTCTTTCAATGGAACGCAGCTCTGTAAGCACTTCGGTGGTAAACGTGCTTGTGGCGTTCCAGGCAGCTTCGGATGGCAGCATTTCTTCTACTACTGACTCTGGTCTGATTTTCTTGTTCAGGATCTTCTCTAACTCATTACGCTGTGGGTTAAAACGAGGGCACTCAAAGAAAACGTGCTCCTCATTTTCAGCAACTCTTGGGCAAGACGGAGACTCTGGGAAATTATCGTGCTTATAGCGATGAAGGTCCTCCCGGAAACAGCCGTGTCCTGACAACATCTGGGTCAGATAGTAGTTGGCCTCGCCGGGATTCCGGTTAAGCCAAACGTCAATCCTTGGTATAAGTCGATGAGTCCATCTTCCCTTCTCCGCAGCATCCCATAGTTGTTGCCATCTTGCTATACTATGTTGTCGCTCTTCAGTTCTCAGTTCTTCAGCGCTCAGTGTAGATGACCTCTTTCGGTGGTATAGGTTCCGTCTTTCCTCAGCTAGGACTCTAAGAGGCAGAGTTCCAGAAATGACGCTCACTGCCTCCTTGGATATTGGGCGGAAGGCGCTTGCAACTCTCAGTGCACTTAATCGGTAGACCATTCCGGCTTTCCTCCATGATTCTTGGGTCTCCAGCGCGTCTGTTCAAATGGATATTCCATATGTGAGCACTGATGTGACTACTGACGATAGCAATAGTCTCCTGCTCTGCTTCGGGCCTCCAACATTCGGCATCAGTCTTGATATACTAGTTACCACCGCTGATGCTTTAGCACTTACGTGTTCGACCTGTTGCTTAAAGTTCAGTCGGGCATCCAGCGTCACCCCCAGATATCGGATAAATGGTTGCGATGCGATCTCCTGCTCGCCGACATTCAGCTTGATGTTTTCTACGATCTTTCTGCTGGTGATGAGCACAGCTTCAGTTTTGTGCTTGGCTAACTCCAACTTCATCATCTCCATCCATAGGTTAATCCGGCTAAATGTAATATCGAAAGCCAGATTGATCTCTTCCAAGTGTTTCGCGACAATCATTACCGCTACATCATCGGCATATGCAACAAGTTTCACCACTGATGGTAATGCAACTCTCAGGAGACCATCATACATGATGTTCCACAGCAAAGGACCCAAAACCGAGCTCTGTGGCACTCCTCCGGTTATTTCGTACTCCCTTGGACCGTTTTTCGTGTCATATTTGAGGACTCTGTCTGTAAAGTAGTTTGCTACCATTCTGCGCAGGTATCCTGGCACTTCTTTATCTTCGAGAGCTCAAATGATGCAGTCCCAGTTGGCGGAATTTAAGGCATTTTTGATGTCCAAGGCAGCCACTAAACAATACTTCTTTCTGCCACGTTCCCATTTCTTTCCAGCGATTGCCTCCTTAGCTGTATCGACCACCAGGTTGATCGCATCCAGCGTTGATCGTCCTTTCCGGAAACCATACTGGCCTTCTGCTAGGAGTGGATCGACGGCTGCTTCTATTCGTTGGTGCATTATACGCTCTAATATCTTACCCGCTGTATCCAGCATGCAGAGTGGTCGGTAGGATGATGGCTCGTCCGGTGGCTTCTTCCCTTTAGGGAGAAGTACAAGTCTTTGCTGTTTCCATCTTTTAAGAAAAATCCCTTCTTTGAGGCACGAATCGTAGGTATCTAAGAATAGATTTGGCGCTGCTCTAATAGCTGTTTTTAATGCAATATTCGGGATTCTATTCAATCCCGGCGCCTTATTATTCCCTACTCGGTTGCACGCCTCCATCAGTTCCTCTCCTGTGACAGGTGGAATGTCTTCTCGATTTACTGGCAATGAAGAATATCCGAACTTACTTTGTCGAGGAAACAGCGTAGAAACTATTCTTTCCAGGAGCTGTGGACGCGTAGATGATGGCATTGGCTGGCGCTTCAGGTGGGTCATGACCACCCTATACGGTCTGCCCCATGGGTCCTTTTCTACCTTATCGACGAGTTCCTTCCAACAGCGTCTTTTGCTATCTTTGATGGCCTTGTTCAGTTCTCGACGGGCCTTTTTGTATTCTGCGACCAGCTCCGCAGAGTTAGGTCGTCGGTGGCCACGCTGTGATAATCTTCTCTTTTTGTGACAGGCTTTGCGAAGGGCGTTAATCTGATCATCCCACCAGTGCACCAATGGTCTTTTATTGATGCCTCGCTTACGGGGCATGCAGGTGTCGCACGCCTGGGCAATTCTCGTCATTAAGTCCTTCGTCTTCTCTACAGCATTTCCTGTGATGATGGTCGAGTCACTGTCTAAGGCTACTACCAAAGCTTCCGAGTCAAAGTCTTTCACTTTCCATCCAGCTGCATTAGTTTGTCTAGTTGCTCTTTGAGGGCTCCGGCCAGCCGATATTTTCCAAAGTATTGCACTGTGGTCGCTGGCGGTGTAGGTGTTTAAGACTTCCCAAGAATAGTTTCCTTTCAATAAGCTGCTGCTGACGAATGTGAGGTCTATTATCGAACTAGCCTCTCCCTTGGTATATGTTGGTGTCTCACCGATGTTGAGAAGGACCACGTCCAGTGAGGCCATTGCTTCACGTAGTGCCTTGCCTCGCACATTACTCTGCTTGCTGCCCCAGTCTACCGCCCAGGAATTGAAGTCCCCTGCTATAGTTACTGGGTAGTATTGCTTTGCGTTTTCGGTCAGTCGATCCAGGAAGTCAGTAAAGTCGGCAATGGAAAGGCTAGGTGGTGCATAGCAACTATAAAAACGGATGTCATAAGTTTGCCACAGGACCAGATGACAGCCTTGGTGGTGCTGTCAGTTTCCCAAGGTTGGTTATTCAGGTGTCTGTATGGCTCTGCTATTATTACTAAATCAAGCTCTAATTTACGCACGGTCTGCAATATCCTCATGTTTGCTTGCTTGTCATTCTCTGGAGTGCCTCTTTGTATACCGGGCACCTGTATGTGCCGGCGTGATGGGCAGCGTTCTCTGCGCTCTTATTTTCCGCGCATAATACACACCTCGCTGGGTTTTGACAGTCCGCAATCTTGTGTCCTTCTTGGCCGCATCTGATGCATAGCTTGGATCGATCTGTCTTGCTTCTGCACTGGGATCCGTGGTGCCCGAAATGCCAGCATTTGTAACATTGGGTAGGTTTCCTCGTGGCTCTAATTCGGCAGTTGACCCAGCCAATTCGGATTTTACCGCTTCCTTCTAATATCTTCTGAGCTGCTGCAGCCGGTAGTGTCACGACAGCGGTTTGGGAACCTCTGTAGGCTTTGCGGATCTTGATTGTCTCTGGTAGTATTTCGCAGAGCTCCTTGGTTACCGTATGCAGGGCAGCCTTGAATATCCTCCTTTGTTGTGGTGTCATCTAGGTCCCGGATCTCGATGTCTTCTTTTGGCCCTTTGCAGATCACTTTTGCCTCCTCCTTAAGAATTTTTGCGATGGTCTGTTGCAGGCCTTGGCTTTTGTCCACACTCTTCCGCGAAACCGTAATCAGCAAGTCCCCGCTTCTGGTCTTGTTGATCTTGTCCACCGTTGTGCGAACCTGCTCATCAGGGACGTCCTTCTTTATGCGACGCAAAATCTCGGCGTACTTTGCTTTCTCGGCCGGGCGGATGATCAGTGCGTCGGGTCTGATCCATTTGAGCGGTTTTTTGCGCTTAGGCTCCGGCCTGGGCTTCTTTGGAGGCTCCTTTGGAAGCTGTTCTTTGGCTAGCCTCCGTTTCTCTTTCCTTGAATGGACATCTTTCCAATCAGTCGCGTCTTTTTTTTCGGCGTTCTGCTTCATCACGTTTTTCGGAGGACTTGGTTTCAAGTCCTTTCTCTTCGTCAATCGCCCATCTATTCCATCTGGGGAGTTTCAGTCCTTCCTCTTGTTAGACTTGTTGGAAGTATGACCTTCGTCTTTAGTATCAGATTCTCCGTCACCATCGCCTCCGGTGTCCATTGATTCTTCGATCTCCATAGTAAGTTGACTGCTCTTCTCCGGCGTAAGACGAGGTGAGTTGTCGAGGTGACTGCCATTCTTCGTCCAGTTTTTTAAACCTTCGAAGGGCGTTAACTACCCCGGTTGCCTTGGTCTTTATCTCTTTATGGATATTGACCTTTGATTGGACAAACTCATGCAGTTAGCTGGTCAGCTTTTCGAGGCGTTCCAGCGCTTGCGTCCGCTTCATCTCAGCGCTTACTGTAATCGCTGCTTCTTGGGCGTGATGCCCACTAATACTCCTGTCCTTTTCTTGTTTTTTCGTTTCTTCCATGATTTTGAGTGATACTCCAAAACTAAAGGTCGTCTCCGAACGCGATGCCTCTGGAAGTGGGGGGGTGATCACTCTTACAGCTACCTCCATTGCTATAAGAGCTTCCGGTCATTGAAGCGGGAAATCTCAATCGCTTTGACCCTGCACCTGCTTCCTTCATCGGCTTCCTCTTGCTCCCGTGAGTGCGGCACGTAGATGCCGGGAGTTACCACATACACCGCGCTATAAGAATCATTTCGCACATCTCTTTCGAGCAGCGTCACCGTATCCGCTTGCGTACGTGACCCTAGGTCAGATGATGTGACCAACCCTTCCTGCTGAAAGGGGAGTTTTCGTTTTTTACCGCGAGAGCTATTTTATTTCGCTCTTACCCGCTGCTCCGAAAAACAGCGAGCTTTCTCCGACCCACAAGGATACACGGACGGTGGCTGTTACGCTTCAGCTCCGATGCTTGATTTGGTCCGCGAGGGCTATTTTATTTCGCCCCAATCCACTGATCTTACGACCGGTTAGGACCCCCCCTATCCGCCATCTAGGGACGCGCCCGGTGGGAGTTTGGCTTCTTCCGACGGGTGTGTGTGTGTGTGTGTGTATGTTTTTTTTTTTTTTTTTTTTTGTTTTAAGGGGGGGAATACTTTTTACGAATTCTAGGCATAGTTGTTTGGCCTGGATATGTGGCGACTCGACGCAGTGTCATACTAAAACTCGACGCTAGCACCCCTACTCACTAAACCCTAAACCCCTTTTCCTCTTTCCCCTAATCCCTCATGGAAACCGCCGTTAGGCATTACTTCGTGAGGGGAGGATCTAGCTACTGCTCTTTCTTCTGGTAGCTAAGGTGTTATTTTACCTTTCTTCTAGTTGTTGTCATTTGCTCTTCTTCTTTCGATGGAACGCAAGTCTATGAGGACTTCTGTTGCAAATGTGCTGATGGCGTTCCAGGAGGCTCTTGATGACAACATTGCTTCTACTATTGTCTCTGATTGGATTTTCTTCTTTAAGATCATCTCCAGCTCATCTTGCTGTGGGTAAAATCGTGGGCACTCAAAGAAAACGTGCTCCGCATCTTCATTGATCCCTGGGCAGGACGGGCACTCCGGTGAATCATCATGCTTGAAGCGGTGAAGATACGTCCAAAAACATCCATGTCCTGACAACAACTGCGTCAGATAGTAATTGACCTCGCCATGACTTCGGTTTAGCCAAACGTCGATCTTCGGTATGAGACGGTGTGTCCATCTCCCTGTTGTCGCGGCGTCCCACTGCGATTGCCATCGTGCGATGCTGTTCTGCCGTTCTTCAGCTCTGAGTTTCTCGGCACTTTGTGTGGTTGTCCTCTTTCGTTGGTAAAGGTTCCGTCTTTCCTCAGCTAGGACTCTGAGCGGCAAAGTTCCGGAAATGACACACACTGCTTCCTCTGATATTGTTCGAAAGGCGCTTGCAACTCGTAGGGCACTCATACGATATATTGGTCCAGCTTTTTTCCATGAATCTTGCACCTTTAGTGCGTCAGCCCAAATTGATATTCCGTAGGTGAGCACCGATGTGACTACTGATGACAATAGTAGCCTCCTGCTCTGCTTTGGGCCGCCGACGTTCAGCATCAATCGTGCGAGACTAGCTCTCACTACTTACGCTTTTGTAAAGACGTGTTCCACTTGCTGCTTGAAGTTGAGTCGGACATCAAGCATCACTCTTAGATATCGTATATGAGGTTGTGATGTGATTTCTCGGTCACCGACTTTTAGCTTAATTGTTTCAACTTCTTTTCGGCTGGTAATAAGCACTGCTTCGGTCTTCTGCTTGGCCAGTTGTAGGTTCACTGTATCCATCCACTGGTCGATCTTCTCAAAAGTGATGTCAAACAGATGTTGAATCTCGTCGAGGTGTTTGGCGACGATCACTGCGGCAACATCATCCGCATACGCTACCAGTTTGACACATCTTGGAAGCTTCAGTCCCAGGAGCCCGTCATACATGATTTTCCACTGAAGTGGACCAAAAACAGAGCCCTGTGGCACACCACCGTTTATATTATACTCTTTCGGACCATTCTTTGTATCGTATTTCAGCACTCTATCTGTAAAATAGCTAATCACTAGTCTGCGAAGATATGTTGGCACATTCTTCTCGTCGAGAGCTTGCATGATGCAGTCCCAATTAGCGGAATTGAATGTGTGTGTGTGTGTGTGTGTGTGTGTGTGTGTGTGTGTGTGTGTGTGTGTGTGTGTGTGTGTGTGTGTAGATGTATGTAAACCTCTCATAACTTTTGAACAGCTTGACCGATTTGATCGTGGTTGGTGCTATTCAAAAGGGCTTGACTGAACTTAGATTTTGAATATACTTTGGAACGATTTGGACCAGTAGATTTTGAGAAATCGCAAAAAAACTACAAAAACAAATTTTTTCAAATGGGGTTTTCTTGAAATAACTTTTAAACAGCCGTACCGATCAATTCCAAAAACTAATCAGCTCTCAACATGAAAAAAAAACCACGTCGATCCTCGCCAGTCTATTGAAAATCGGTTGATTCGTTCGTGAGTTATCGTTGACGAAAGAAAACCGACAAAAGTGTTTTTTCGGAATTACTCCGAAATTTCCTGTTCTATCAATTTAATCTTGAGAATTATTCATGAAACTCAAAAAACTGCGCCGAATGCTACCAACCGCGTGAAAATCGTTTGATTCATTCAAAAGTTATTGCGATTTGAAAATTCAAAAAATAGTGTCTTATCAAACTTTTGAGCTTGAAAAGCTCAAAAGCATATAAAAGGTATTTTTTGAGCTCGGAGAGCTCAAAATAACACATAAATCGTTTTTTTGAGCTCGAAGAGCTCAAAAACGTCATAAGTGCAATTTCAAGCGTTTAGGTATAAAACTGGCGGGAAGTTGCAGGGATGGCCTTCCGGGTCAGCCGTTTTCCTAATTTTTCAACATCGGGTATATCTCAGTTAGTATGATTTAGACATCATTCAGTTTATAATCAACGTCGTCATAATATAAACGGTCTACTCAGAATCTAGACCAATAATTAATAATTGTACATGGCAAGATTATTATTATTATTGTTATATAGCCTACCTGGCTAAGGAACTCGGCTCTAGACTTAGTTTAAGTTATTTCTTTTTGAATAAATAGCTTATTTGTTTTGTTATTAACATTTGCTTTTTATTAATACTTTAATTTATATAAATTAAATCCTCCTTTCTTTCCTAATATTAGTATATTATTTATCTTTCCCTTGAATACCTGCAGATCGGCCCTGGAAAAGTTAAGATTTGCTATTTCCTGGCAAAAAATAGCTGGCGTCCAACAACGTGTAACTAACCCAGCCTGAGAAAAAGCTGCGGGTTGCTTGAGAGGCTGAATGTTACCTCCTAAATCATTTTTTTTGGTTATTTAGTATTGCACGCCTCATAGCGCGAAGCGCGTGAGGTTGCGCTTTATACTCGACTTGTCAAGGTCAAGCAATTTTGTGATCTTTCAATGTCTCTATCACAACCATATTACACTTATACAATAATATAAGAAGATGTACACCGAGAAAACACTTAAATTAAACCATCTTTTACGTTCTAAAATCTCGAGTGTTTTCAAATATACACTATGTCCTTTACGCTAGTTGTCTTACAGTCAATCATTTTTATTACTCTAGATTTCTCATTAACATTCTTCGTGAGGAAATGTTGATGGGAACTTAAAAATATCTTGTTTACTCAGACGTTAGTTGAGTTTTACAATCTTATCAATTTCGATTTCCTGTGAACTATTATTAAACATTTAATGTTTAACATTCTTGTCTTATCATTTAACATTATCATTTATTAAAAATGAATATTTATGAATTTACTGTTTAACTTTTAATATTTAAATTAGTGCGCATATTTGCTATCAGAGACATCTGCAAATGCAGATGGTGACGTAACACCTGTAGCTTCCCACTAATTCCACATCAAAGCGCTTAAATTTGTACTTATGACGTTTTTGAACTCTTCGAGCTCAACAATATAATTTATTTGTTTTTTCGAGCTGTCAGAGCTCGAAGAGTTAGATATTCTAAGATTTGAGCTCTTCGTACTCAAAAGTCTGATAGAAGTTTAATAAAACACTATTCTTTAAATTTTCAAACTGCCATTACTTTTGTATGATTAAACCAATTTTCACGCAGTTTGCAATTTTCGACACAGTTTTTTGAATTCTAAGATTTACTACTGAACACGAATTGATCAGACTTAAAATTTTTGAGAAATTTGAAAAATTCAATTTTTCCGAATTTCTTCAACAACGATAACTCACGGACTAATCAATTGATTTCGACGTTTCTGGAGAAAATCGACGTAGTTTTTTGAGCTCTTATAGTTATGTCATTACATCAAAAACGATCCGAAAAGAACTGTTGGAGTTATGTTAAAAAACCACTTGTTTCCAAATTTTCCGTCAATGATAACTCTCGAACCAATCAACAAATTGTCACGTTCTTTGCAGCGATCAACGTGATTTTTTAAGCTCTAAAAATTATTTTCTAAAATCAAAAATAATCCAGGAAGAAATGTCGGAGTTATGTAAAAAAAAACCCTTTTTCCCAAATTTTTCGTTCACGATATCTCACGAACGAATTAACCGATTTCGATCGTGTTGGCGGCGATCGATGCAGTTTTTTAGTTTTTGTAATCGACCAGTAAAAGCGTTCTAAAGTTATTCCAAAAAACCGTTTTTCAAATTTTTTATTTTTGATATTTCTCAAAATCTATTCGTCCGAATTACCTCAAATAGTATAAAATATCTAGGGGCAATGAAACTCTTTAGATTGCCGCCAATTTTGTTCAAAAGTTAAGAGAGGTTTACATACTGTTATGTCCGAAAAATATGATCTTAGAATTTGGTAGCTAGGCTAACGGAGGTTCGGATAACAGATGAATTTTTCTACCAGAAAAATCGTTAAGTTTATATTTTATGGCTTCGCGAAGGTGAAAAGCCCGGAGAGGGCCCCTTGATTAAGACAATCGACCTCGGAAATAATAAAATAGCATCCACTTACTATTGCGAATCTTGACTCCAACAATGATTCGGTCTTGGATTGGACGTTTCTCTTCAGCTGCTTGGCTGCTTTCTTTTTCCTGCTGGACTAGAGGTTGAAGGCTGAAGGTTCTTAGCTAATGAATGATGAAACACTTCGATTCGGGTTTTTAGTTTATATACTCTGTTTAATGGCCCTATGGGGCAAACACGTCTTAATTTACACTATTTACTTATTAACTATTAACAATATAAAATAAAGATTGAAAGTAAATGAGTTCGTAACTGGAGTAACCACTCCAGTAAACAAAAGTTCGCCGATTATAATTCACAAAAGAAGAATATAATTTAAATGGGACCAAGTCACCGGAACTGCGGGAATCTCGATTATCGTTATACGAATCGTGGCTCGAAGAATCACAATCACACAACTTGGAAATACCGTTAAGGAACTCGAAATTTATAATTAGGGAAAAGTGACTAATTAATTTAATAATTGAAGTCTGCCTACACGTAACGGGGTGTAGGACTCACCTGGGTTCTAAGGCAGAACTGTTACCTTGTAAATGAGCTGACGAATTATCGTGTTCACGGTTTTTATCACCTCGGTCACGATTTACAAGAGGGGTTATTAATTACACAATTGGTTCCTTTGATGAGCTGACAATGCGCGGTAATGTGTATTCTTCAGTCACAAGTGAGTTGTCACGCAGTCCGGGTCGTTGTTCCCTAAATATGCAAGCGCTACACTTTTCGGTTGGAATGGGAGACCCTGTATTATATACGGTATGCCGGATATAATATCATCCCCCCGAAAGGAAAGGTGCTTACAGCATCTTTTCTTTCGCGATCTGGGGCGTCCTATTTCGACGAAAAGTTCATGCTTGCTTACAATTTTGTATAAATATTTCTGAATGACATAAATTTTGTTATTGAAATATTAAGTACGTGTTTTTCCGATTACATATATTAAAAATGAATTTATAAGAATATTATTATAAATTTATTATTAATATTATTATATATTTATTTCTCTGCTTTAACATATAATGGTTAAGATATGATGTGTATATATATATATATATATATATATATATATATATATATATATATATATATATATATATATATATAATTATATTATTTAAATGCGTTAATTCAATATGGTCATACCGTCCTTATGTTATATGAAAAAAAATTTTGTGTAATTTCTTTAAATGGATAAAAAAGATTTTATTTAGAGGTTTGTTAAAGATTTCTTTATTGTTCATAATCGCAATTAGTTAAGGTTCGCTGCTTTATCTGCAGTTGAGTAATACTTATGATAATTGTTATAAAAGTATGTTGATTCTATGGTCAATAAGATTAGTCATCTGGCTTGGTTTAAATATTAAATTTTTCCGCTCGTTACAATGTAACGAGTAAGCGTTTTACTGAAACAAGACGTGGCAAGGTATCAAGTGTTTGTGCAAAAGAAGAATTATTCTAAAAAGAAATAGTCAGTGTTAATCCGACAGCCAAGCAGCAACCATATATCCCACTTCACGCAACTTTGAAGGATACGGAACTTGGTTCCAGTATATGACCGCTGTCTTCGGTGAAAACTCGGGGAAAACTTCATGAGAACACCAGCGAAACTTCAACCAAACTCCAGAGCGATACTAATTAAACACCACTATCGTCTTTATGTGTCACAACTGCACACAATACTCCGAGTTTACTCCCCATGTACGTCGGCTATACTCTGTCGTTACGCTGAGTTTCTAGAAAGTTTTATCGGTGGCACCGAAACCGCTAAGGATACGAGTAATAGCATACTAACATTACCATAAAAATTACAGTTTCAAATAAATTGTATCAAGTAGAAGTGCAAGTGATAATTTTTATAATTCTTAATCAATTATTATACAGACATCTCTTCAGTTAAATAATTAACAAAAATCTTTCGACTATCACACATTACTGGTGGCGATCGACGCGTTTTTTTAAGGTTAAGAGCTGATTAGTTTTTAATATCGATTCGTTGAGCTGTTAAAAAGACATTAAAAAAAAAACGAATTTTTGGAAATTTTATTTTTGAGACTTCTCAAAATTCATTGACTTAAATTCTGTGAACTAGCATCAGAATACTAAGGGCAAAGGAGCTCTTTGGAATGTCGCTTATTTCGATTGAATCGGATGAACCGTTCAAAAGTTATGATAGATTTACACACACACACACACACACACACACACACACACACACACACACACACACACACACACACGGAAGGTAGCGTTGATCGCGTCCGTAGGTTCTGCTTTAACACCCTTCACGTGCTCTCCGTGTAGTGCCAAATGAACAAAACAAACAACAATATGGAAATGTCACAGAACTTTCAAACATTGTCTACAATACAGGGGTTGAATACCTCAGTACCGGCAAGAGAAGGCGTGCAAACGGGCCTGAACTCGTCATTATCAAGCGATGATTACGACAGCGGGGTGGACCCTATGGCTCTGTTGTCTGTAAATGCTACAGGGAGCACGAAAATATCTCAGATGAAAGAGAACGGACAGCCGAGTAACGTTCCTCCGAAAAGTGGAGGACCTTTTGCTTCCTTCAGTATGCAAACCTACTGAGGAAGAATTAACTCTGTACCAACCGTCTACGGCCAACAGTTGCCAATGGAGAGGCTCGGTGACAAGATCGAAGAGTTAGCTGACTATAAAATACAAGAAGAATCTCCATCATGAGATCAGAAAATTGGTAACGTCTATTGGTACGGCATGTAGGCTGGCCAACAAATCACCAACGACATCGGCATCAACGACTCAAACAACTCGTAGTCTGACCAAAAAACCCTAGCCACCTTTGGTCACTTCTGAGAAACTACCACATCAAGGAAAGAACAACAACAAGAAGAAGCCGCTGTCCACGCCCAGACCTTCTTCAACAATCGAGAAGCCAGTACATAAAAGGACAGCCCAGGAGGACACCTGGATCAAAGTGACTCGGCAAAACAAGAAAAAGGAAGAAGAACAGGAGCCAGCGGTCCAATCTGCTACAGCCCAAAACCAGGCAAGCAATAGTGGCTCTAATAAAACGAGGAGGAAGAAAACAAGAACTAAAGCTGTGTTTATCCAACCAGCTGAAGGGCGAACGTACGCCGATCTCTTTAAGGAAATCAAGGCCAAGATAAACGGTGGAGACTGAAGGAGACATTAAGTCTATCAGCCACTAGTCAGCCACTGCTAATATCGGTACGATCACGACACTAACACCAATAACAACGATCGAGATCCTCGACTTGGATAAAATTTCTACCAAGGGCGACGTTCGTGAAGCACTTGAACGTGAATTTACTAACAGCCTGGAGATCAAACGGATAAATCTGACAAAACCCACACCACGAGGCATTTGAGCAGCCATCTGCGGGATAGACTAGGCCAGCGCGATTAAGGCTCTTGACAAGGCCCATATAAAGATTGCTTGGGTTAACTGCCGTATACGCCCAATTGTAAAAGTAACCCGCTGCTTTAGATGTCGTGCTTTTGGACACCAAACAAGCCAGTGTGCAGGACCAGACAGAAGGAGGTGCTGCTAAAAATTTGGCGGAGAGAACCACAAGGCCGTAAACTGCACGGAGAAGCCAAGTTGCTTTCTTTGTACTCCGGACAAAGATACCCAATGGTCTATGCCATATTTCTGGCACCGGAGCTTGCAAGGCATTCCGCACAGCACTTGCCGAAGTCATGAGAGGCCAGAAATGACGCGCATACTACAAGGCAACCTGAATAGGTTCGCTTTGGCGCAAAACCTGCTGCGACAGCGCATCTATGAAGATAAAATCGACGTCTATTTTATCTGCGATCAATATCTAAACATCGAATGTAAAACATGGTTCACTGATAAGTTCGGCACAGCAGCTATCTGGATAGTAAAGAAGGTTACCGTCAACAACAGCGGAAGCGGAGCAGGCTTCGTGTGGATAAAGACCCCTACGACCTACTTGATAAGCGTCTACAACCAACGAAGGAATCGGTGTGTTTCGCCAGAAGTTGGCAAACATACAGGACACCATCGGCAAACTCGACGGCGAAGTCATCGTAGCCGGTGATTTCAACGCTAAATCGGCTGAATGGGGTGCTGACTTCTCTGATACAAGGAGTAACGAAGTTACTTACACGGAGCTGGTCTACCCTTCAGAATAATCCAACCCTGGATACCTGCACTGAGACGGAAAAGGCAGTACTACATGTGATGAAGGAGATTACTGCTGCATGTGACACCTTTATGCCGCGGTTGAAAAATCGGAGTTTTCACAGGCCAGCATACTGGTCGTCAACAGACATAGCAGAACTTCGTAAAAGATGTCATGAGCTACGTTTCCGTGCCACGAAAGCAGCGAAACGCTTTCCGAACCAGGACTTATATTCAAACTAGTATAAGCAGACCAAAAAGACGATGAACCGAGCTATCAAAGCAAGTTAAGCAAGGTTGTGGAAAGAGATCTGTAACGGTCTCGACAAGGATATTTGGGGAAAAGCCTACCAAATCGTCGCCAAACGACATGGAAAGGCTTCACCAAAAGCGCCGAAGTCTCCTGCCTTAATAGACAGCATTGTAGCGGAGCTTTTCCCCAAAGACTTACCGCGGGAGAAGAAAAACTACGCTAAAAACGGCGAAGCAACACCTTTTACAATTAAGGAACTACGAGACGTGTTCAAGTCTCTCAAGACAGGAAAGGCACCTGGACCTGATGGCATCCCGGCATCGGTGATCAAGACTGTAGCCCTGGAATACCCAGACATACTCCTGAACACCTACAACGCATGCTTGGCAACTGGGTCATTTCCCGCTGTTTGAAAGCGGCAGAGATTAGTTCTTTTAGATAAAGGTAAGGTAACCCCTGTAACACCGTCATCGTTTAGACTACTCTGCATGCTGGAAATTGCTGGAAAACTGCTCGAAAAGCTCATTCAAGGAAGACTTCGCAACGACATTGACCATGCTGGAGGCTTTCCCAACAATCAACATGGCTTTCGGAAAGGTCGATCAACAGTTAAAACGATCGAGAAAGTCATAAAGACAGCAACACAAGCATGGTCTGGTAGCCTCAAACCTCGAAAAGTATAACTTCTCTTCACGCTAGATGTTGAAAACGCCTTTAATAACGCAAGTTAGGGAGATATTTAAGATACTCTGGAGTCGAAATTCGACGCAGAGCCAGAGACTCTGACACTAATCGACAACTACCTTAAAGGAAGAAAGCTAACAGCCAAAACCAAGGCCCTCAAGAATATGCCATAACGGCTGGCATGCCGCAAGGCTCAATAATAGGGCCTGACCAATGGAACGCGGACTACGACAAACTTCTTGATATCTCGTTCTTTGTGTTTTTTCGGAATTAATCCGAATTCCCTAGTTTTATCAATTTAAACTTTAAGATTCTTATGAAGTTAAAAAAATAGAAAACCAAAAAAAGTGTTTTTTCGGAATAACTCCGAAATTCCTGGAGCGATCAATTTAAAATTCAAGATTCTTTGTGTAGCTTGAAAAACTGCGTCGAATGCTGCCAACCACGTCAGAATCGGTTTATTCATTAAAAAGTTATTGTGGTTTAAAAATTCAAAAAATAGTGTCTTACCAAATGCCTATCAGACTTTTGAGCTCGAAGAGCTCAAAAGCATAGGAAAGCAATTTCTTTGAGCTCGGAGAGCTCAAAACAACACATAAACTGTATTTTTGAGCACGAAGAGCTCAAAAACGGCATAAGTGCAATTTTAAGCATCCAGGTATGGAACTAGCGGGAAGTTGCAGGGATGAAAAAATCTTAATTTTTAATTTCTCGCTAAGACAATCAAAGATTTTCAAAAATCGGGAAGTTATTGGTTTTACCCCGTTTTGCAAAAATTGAGTTATCATCAGATCTCGACGTTTGAAGGTCATAGGAAGCTCCCTTGACTATCCCCGCGAGGGTGTAACTATGTCTATATGTATTTGTGTGTGAGTGTGTGTGTATGTGAGTGTTTTTTTTTTTTTTTTTTTTTTTTTTATAGAGGAGGTAAAATACATTTACGTATGCCAGGACTTGGTGTTGGTGCCAGGACTAGGTGTTGGTGCCTGGGTATGTCGGACTCAGAAGTCAATATTATTTTGCAACAATACCGACTAAACATCCTCCTCTCTCCTTTTCCCATAGGTGTTACAGGGAAGACTGGATCGGGACCACGTTAGCATTACTTCGATCCAGTCCATGTTGTGACTTACGACACCTACTTCTTGTTACTACTGGTTTCTAATCCTTTTCTGAGATTTTTTCATTTAAAAGGCACTGCGCGTTGGCTGCGACAGCTGACCAGTGTTCTTCTTTTGAGATCATGCAGGTTACCAAGCTATCAGGGGAGAGCGTTGTGCCTATTGTTTCTTCGGTGCTGATCCTGTCGTCCTTCCACCGATCACACTCGAAAAACGTGTGCTCGGCGTTGTCAATTTTGTCTGGGCAGTATTTGCACCTCGTGCTTTCGAGAAAGCCAGACGTTGATGTTTGGGATCAGGCGTGCTGTCCATTTGCCCGTCTCTCCCGATGTCCATCAGTCCAGCCACTCTTGTTGCGTTTCCGTCTTTATCCTCGTTCTTGCTTTCGTCACTATTTTTAGCGTCATAGAGTTTAACTCTCTCGAACGCTAATAGATCGATGGGCGTGGCTCCCGCAATGACAACCCTGAGAACACTTCGCCGCTATACTGCTGCTATCTTTCGCCGGTAGGTCTTCTGCTTTAATATGTCGCCCATATCTCAGCTCCATAAAGCAGTACCGAGTGGACTGCTTCTAGAAGAACTCTTCTCTTTTTTGTTCTTGGTCCCATGGTGTTGGTCATAATTCTTGCTAGGCTAGACACTGTCTTGCTGGCTTTCTGGCATGTATTATCCAGGTGTTCGCGAAAAGATAGTTTCTCGTCTATCATTACCCCCAGATAGCGCAGAGCCCTTGTTGACGTTAGTGTTGTTCCTCCCATGTCCACAGCAAATGGTTTTGGGAACCATTTTTGACGAGTCAGAACGACCATCTCGGTTTTGTGCTTGGCGAATTTCAGGTGGTGTTTATCAAGCCAAGTCTCGACGGCATCAATGGTTTCCCGAACTAGTAGTTCGGCCTCCTCTACGCTGTCTACTATTATCGTGGCCGCGACGTCGTCTGCAAAGCCCGTTAGCTCTACTTGCCTTGGGAACAGAATCTTAAGAAGCTCATCATAGTCGGCGTTCTATAAATCGGGCCCCATTATTGAGCTTTGCGATTAGTGCCAAATTCTCTGGGTTTGCGTCAAATTTGTGTTCCAGAGCGTCTAGGATATCTCCCCAATTCGCACTGTTAAATGCGTTTTTGACATCTAGCGTGAGGAGAATGCATACTTTACGAGCTTTGGGGCTACCAGTCCATGCTTCTCTTGCTGTCCCTATGACTGTCTGGATCACACCGACTGTTGAACGTCCTTTCCGGAAGCTATGTTGGTTTGCGGCAAAGCCTCCAGCACGATCGATGTCGTTTCGTAGTCTTCCCTGTATAAGCTTTTCAAACAATTTCCCAGCAATGTCCAGCATGCAAAGTGGTCTGAACGACGAGGTTGTTACAGGGCCACCTTTGCTTTTATCTAGCAGAACCAATCTCTGCCGCTTCCAGACCGCGGGAAACGTGACAGTTGCCAAGCATGCGTTGTAGGTGTTCAGGAGTATGTCTGGGTATTCCAGGGCTACAGTCTTGATCACCAATGCTGGGATGCCATCAGGGCCGGGTGCCTTTCCTGTTTTGAGTGACTTGGCCGCGTCTTGTAGTTCCTTAGTTGTGAAGGGTATTACTTCGCTATTTTTAGTGTAGTATTTCTTCTCCCGCGGCGGGTGTTTGGGAAAAAGCTCTGCTACAATGCTGTCCATTAAAGCTGGAGACTTCGGCGCCTCTGGTGGAGCCTTTCCAAGTCGTTTGGTGCCAATTTGTTAGGCTTTACCCCAAATATCTTTATCAAGGTCGTTACAGATCTCTTGCCACAATTTTGCTTTGCTTGCTTTGATTGCCCGGATTAGGTTTTTTTTGGCATACTTATACTCGCTTAAATGTAGATCTTGATTGGGGGAGCGTTTCGCAGCTCTCGTTGCTAGCCGACGTAGTCTGTGGCATTTTTTCCGGAGTTCTGCTATGTCTGTTGACCACCAGAACGCCGGCCTAGGGAAACTCTGATTTTTCAGCCGCGGCATAGAGGCGTCACATGCGGCATTAATTTCCTTCATCGTATTTAGCACTGCCTTTTCCGTCTCGCTGCAGGTATCCGGAGTCGAGTTGTTCTGAAGGATAGACCAGCTTCGCGCAAGTGAAGCAATGCCTCTGGATCAAGCCTCTTGGCATTCCACTTCCGCTTAGAAAGGTCGCGTTGTGAAACCGAAGCAGATGCCAATCCAACGTTGAATCAATTTGAATTTGATCAATTCAAACTTAAAAAGTCTTTATGAGCAGGGCCAAAGAGTTGGTGTTTTGAGGTTAGCGGTAAATTTCCAGTTTGGTAAAATTACCATTGAGATATGCTCAGATCGTATACACTTTCAGATATGACAATATATACTAGACTGAAGTTATTGACTGAATGCAGAATGCAAAATCGGACTGTAAAATATTTAAAATAGAGTTCTTAAATATTTAAGAAAGAGTGCGCCAGCAATTATTTAAAAAAAAAAAAGATTCAATTAATGCATTTGAATTGTATATCTATATTGAATTTTTTAATCTCTTTCACTCCATTTCTTACATGCATTTTTAATCTTTTCAAATCTTTTTAACTTTCCACTAAGAAAATTAAAAATTTTCGAAAATCGGGAAATTATTAAAAAGCTTCAATATATAAATAAAAAAATTGCTAATACGACTGCAAGAGTAAAATTTCCTCAAAATTATCCCAGAATAGATATTTTTAACTTCCCGCAAAGAAAATTGAAAATTAAAAAAAATCGGGAAGTTATTGATTTTACCCTGTTTTGCAAAAATGGAATTCTCATCAGATCTCGACGTTCTGAGGTCCTAGAAAGCTTCCCTGACTACTCTCGCGAGGGTGTCATTATGTCTATATGTATGTATGTATATATGTATGTATGTATCTATGTATGTATAAAGAGCTCAAAAGTATAGAAAAGCTATCTCTTTGAGCTCGGAGAGCTCAAAATAATACATAAATTGCATTTTTGAGCTTGATGAGCTCAAAAACATCATAAGAGCAATTTTAAACGCGTAGGTATCGAATTAGCGAGAAGTTGCAGGGATGACCTCTTGGGTCAACCTTTTTTCTAATTTTTTAAATAAAAACGCTGGTGAACATAAATTGAAGCTTATTTTCTCAGCTGTTAGATGCATTTTACAGAAATCGAATATCCCGACATTTTTAAAAGTTATTTCAAGGAGAAATATTAGAAGTATGCATATTTTCGAATTTTCACATTCAAAAATGCTGTAATTTCTAAACTAATTGACCTATTTAAATCAAATTTAAACATGACCCTTGTAATTGTTGATAGAATAAGTATGTTAACTTTGTCAAGTTATAAAGATCCCTCAAGAATTGTAGACGTTATCGTACTGACAAGCCGTGTTATATAAATACATACATTTATAAACTTTTGTAATATTCGTATTTTCTGACTCAGCTCGTCGAGTTAAGCCGGAATATAGTAAAATTTTTCGAAAGTTGCGTCATGAGGACAAATGCAATAAATAGATTTTCATGAAATCCTCAACAAATCGTTAGATACGGGTATTTTTCCTGAAGCTTGGAAGCAGGTCTACATAGTTCCTTTAAATAAGATAAAGGCTCCTAAAACTATGTCTGATACTAGACCAATAGCAAATATTTCTCATCTTGCTAAGGTATTTGAACGCATTGTCGCCAATCAATTGATAGACTACCTTGAAGTGAATCATATCATTGATGATTATCAATCAGGATTCAGGAAACATCATAGCACCCAGGCAGCTTTACTTCTTCTAGCAGATGATATTCGCAGAGCTATTGATAGAGATGAACTGACCTATCTCATCCTCTTTGATTTTTCTAAAGCCTTTGATTATGTAAACCCTAAGGTTTTGTATATAACTATGTATGAAATTGGATTTTCCATTGAGGTTATTATGTGGTTTCAATCCTATCTTACTGGTAGATCGCAATCTGTGTTGGATCTTGATCATTCTATATCTGATGGTATCAGTACAACATCTGGAGTTCCTCAAGGATCCATCTTAGGCCCTATTTTATTCCTTATTATGATAAATGGTGTTGCCAAGAGGATTAAGCATTCAAAATATGGTCTTTTTGCAGACGATAAGTATGCCTACTATCACTTCAAATGTTCTAAATTAAATGAAGCAGCATACAAAATTAATATGGATGCTCAGGCTGTTGCCGACTGGGCTAAAGATGTTGGTCTAGAACTAAATCTTTCAAAAACGAAGGTTATGATATTGGGCAGCAGTAGAAAACTGAAGCGGCTGGATGATCTTGATCTTCCTCAAATCATTGTGGATGGAAATGTAATTCCATATGTAAATTCAACCAAGCATCTTGGGGTGCATATAACAAGCAATCTCTCATGGGATATTCATGTGGCTCATACCTCACGTAAGGTCTATGGTACACTAAACAACCTCAAGCATAGGAAGAACATACTATCCACTACAAATCGCAAATTACTGATCAGTGCCTTAATCATGCCAATAATTGACTATTGCTCTTTGGTTTTGATAGATAATTCTAAAAGACTGGACTATAAATTACAGCGCTTGATGAACAACGGTATCAGGTTTATCTTCAATCTAAAGCGTGATGATCATATCACTCCTCATCGTCGCTCTCTAAAATGGCTCTCAATCAAATCGAAAAGACTTTATCTCTTAGCTTGTTTTCTCTATAAACTATTCAATTCCAGTGAGCCAAATTTCCTGAGGAGTCTTTTTATTGAGGAGTCACAAGACATAAGACGCTCGGATAGGTTAGCTTCAAAATATAACAATATTTTGTTCAGTATTCCAAGCTATTCAACAACAGTATATGAAGACTCTTTTCTAATTTCATCAATACGTCTTTGGCGTGAAATACCACTTGATGTCATAAACTCACTCAGCACTGAGGCATTTAAATCTAGAGCGTTTGATTTCTTCTATGATCTTGAACTCTTTTGAGACCTCCAAGAGACTCCAAGAGACCTAATAACAATTTGACTGCTAATAGTCTACTTAATTTATAGTTTAAACTGATATATATATATATATATATATATAAATATAGATATATATATATATATATATATATATATGTATATATATATATAGATATACATATATACAAAATTCGTTACTCTAAAAAATAAGTGTTTTACATGTTATCTTAGCATATTTTTATATCATTTTTATATATACTCTTATAGGATTTTCTGTCTTTTTCATTATATTTCATATTTATTAGGGTGCTTTTTTTTTTTGCGACTATTTTTTTTTTCGCTTCCATCCCGAAATTTTGTTGGAAATACACCCAAAAAATTCCCTGAAAGTTTGAGCCCTTAATATTAATATTAAGTACTCCTACACAGCGTGTGAAGATTTCCCATTTGAATTATACGAGAACTTTCATTTTTTTTTTTAAATTTCTATAGCTCAGTGGCATTTCATAGCATCGCTTTGACTATGGACGGGTTTTTTTCAGAATTAAATGCTCTACAAAAGTGTCCATTGTTACGAAGTCGTAACACATACTGGCGGGGTAGTACGGACCGCCAAACCGAATTTTTTATAGAATTCTTGTTTTTTCACTCATTATCTCATAAGCAACAAGACATACAGAAAAAATGTAAATGATAATTTTGTAGGAAATTCAATTCTCTACAAAAAAGGTCCTTAGCACCAAATCACTAAGATCGATATTTTCTGAGATATTAATCATTGAAGTTTACCTAGCATTGAATTTCCACAAAATGTTGAATCAAATCTTAAAAAATATTGATTTTTTTCTTTTTAGGAGGTACAGGGAGTTCATCCTCAAAATCAGAATATGTTCGTTTCAACCCACTGGAATTTGATGATAGACTACAAAAACTTGCTGGCATCGAATGTTGCGATAATTTCATGCCTAAAACAATTTTTTCAGAATTAAATAAATAAACCCAATCGATTCAAATATTTTTCAAATTTTATATTCAGCTTCTGTTATCCAGAAGCAAAGATATTCTTTGAATTGAGTTTCCGTCAATTTTCCCCAATAAAAATAAGACAAAATGATATATATGTGTTTTAAATTTATTGGTTACAGAGACTTTAATTTTTTAATAGCGTGGGAATTTTCGACTGCAAAAAAATCGAAAACAAATTTTTTTTTTATTCAAGTCAAAATTTTTTGTCAAAATTGAATAAATTTTGATTTATCTCACTTATTCAGATTTACTTGATAGAAATTTTACCAAAAATGATAGACTAATAATTAGAAAAAAGTTATGAATCTAGAAATAAATTTTAAAATATTGAAAAAATTATATAGAATTCAATTTTCAGAAAATGAGGTTAAGAAAATTAGAATTTTTAATGCGAATTAAATTTTACAAGTAAGTAGAAAAATATGAGTCTAAATTATAAGAAATTGTTTTCGATTATTAAAAATGATTGATTGTTGAGCTTGATAATTTATAGTTGTATGTGAGAAGAAACTAACCAATTTCGTCTGTATTATTCTCATTATCTTCATTTGTTATCTCCTGTTCAGTGTCAGATTTATTCTGAAAAGTTTCCACCGGCAAGAAATTAGTAACGGGCGAGTGAATATTGGTTTTCCCCTTTTGACACTCATTCAGAAATTGTTGCTGCTCTTTTGGCAAATTCTTAACCATTGTGGAATTCGAAATATCGAACAATTTATCTAGTTTTTGGTTAAACTTTTCAACATTCTGTTTTTGTGCCTTCGATTTTTTTTCCCTCTTGTGATGTGTCTTCACTTTTATATATTCGGCATAAAATTTTTCCAACTTCGTAAGACTGTGCTGAGGACGTATAGTTGGAATCTTGAAACTAGCCCGAATAGTATTAGTATCGTTAATAACACTAGTAGCACTATTTCGAATAGTTAATTTTAAAGACTGATGTTTATACATAAAAAATTTAGTAAGTCACGATACGAAGGCAGCTTATTATTATTTATTTGGCTTCTTTCAAATCCAATTAAATAATTCCAAGTTTTATTACCAATTTTTCACTCATTTTAATGATGGTTAAAGTCGACCTAACCTCAAATTTAACAAAGTATACATACAACGGCGTCACACTGATCAATGCCCACTAAGCTTTGTTCTTACTCTCGCGGGATTAGTACGCGAAAACAAAGAAAGCGCTGCAATTAAATGGGAAATTTGTTGAACGCATTCAAGGTCAAGTGAAAGCTCAGTAGTACTACCAGAGCAAGAAAAATAAACCGCAATTAATCAGTATCACAATACACAGCAACAAAGAAACATCCTATATTATTCGTAATGATCATACACAATATATTTTTATCTAGAATTTCATTGAAATTGAATTATTAAATGATAAATTCAAATATTATGGGGTGATTTAAATGAGAAATTTATTTAAAAATAAAAAACTTCAGAAAAATACAATTAAAAATTTTTTACGTTAAATTTGTAACTTAATCAATAAGTAATTACTAATTATAATTATGATACGAATAAAAAAATCATTATTTTTTAAGATTTGATTCAACATTTTGTGGAAATTCAATGCTACGTAAACTTCAATGATTAATATCTCAGAAAATATCGATCTTAGTGATTTGGTGCTGAGGACCTTTTTTGTAGAGAATTGAATTTCCTACAAAATTATCATTAACATTTTTTCTGTATGTCTTGTTGTTTATGAGATAATGAGTGAAAAAACAAGAATTCTATAAAAAATTCGGTTTGGTGGTCCGTACTACCCCGCCAGTATGAGTTACGACTTCGCGACAATGGACACTTTTGTAGAGCATTCAATTCTAAAAAAAAACCCATCCATGGTCAAATTGATGCTATGAAATGCCACTGAGCTATAGAAATTTAAAAAAAAAAAATGAAAGTTCTCGTATATTTCAAATGGGAAATCTTCACACGCTGTGTAGGAGTACTTAATATTAATATTAAGGGCTCAAACTTTCAGGGAATTTTTTTGGGTGTATTTCCAACAAAATTTCGGGATGGAAATGAAAAAAAAAAATAGTCGCAAAAAAAAAGCACCCTAATATTTATGTTATCACTTATTAGCTAAAATTCAGAATATTGATATTGATATATTGATATTTATATTGACTGTGTTTATAGTTTTACAAGTACTTATGTTACTCTATGTATGAATTTTGCCATTTGGCTTTCGCCTTGGCATTTAAATTAAATAAATAAATAAAAATAAAAATAGAAATATACTAAAAATTAGTCAGACGATTGACCCAACACGCCATCCCTGCAACTTCCCGCTAATTTCAATTGCAAAGCACTTAAAATTCCGCTTATTACAACGTTTTTGAGCTCTTCGACCTCAAAAATACTAATTTTGTTTCAGTTGAAGCTCTTCGAGCTCTAACAGATATATAATTAATACTTTTTTCGACATTTTTCGTTCACGATATCTCACGAACTAATCTAATTTGAGGTCCCTGAATAAAAAAAAGTATTGAGACAAAGAAAAAAGTATTGAAAAGTATTGGATTGACTAGAAAACCAATACTTTTTTTTTGTCTCAATACTTTTTTTTTTTATCAGGTGTAATGCTCTACTCCCAACATGTCAAAAAAGCAGTTTTTCGGAACTCACATTGACTTTTTTATCACCCATATAGGATAGTATGAGAGCATGTATATCAAGAAAAAAAATCTGTGAACGCTGATAGATTAAAAATTGATTTTAAAAATGTCTAAACATAGCAAATATTTGAAAAACAATTTTTTTGTTTAACATAGTAAATAAATTCATTAAAAATAATCTTACTTGGACGTCCGGGTGTCTGTGTTTATGGATTCATGTATTTGGCAGAAAAATTGCTTGAAAAAATTATCGTATCGGAATAATTTTTAACTTCCCGCTAAGAAAATTGAAAATTTTCAAAAATCGGGAAGTTATTGTTTTCACCCCGTTTTTCAAAAATCGAATTTTCATCAGATCTTGACGTTTTGAGGTCCTAGGAAGCTTCCCTGACTATTCCCGCGACGGTGTCTGTATGTCTGTATGTATGTATGTGTGTGTGTGTGTGTGTGTTTGTGTGTTTGTGTGTGTGTGTGTATGTAAACCTCTTATAACTTTTAAACGACTTGATCGATTTGATCGCGATTGGTGCCATTTGAAAGGATTTGACTGAACTTAGATTTTGAATATAAGTTGGACCGATAGATTTTGAGAAATCTTGAAAAAACTGCGAAAAAAAATTTTTTCAAATGTGGTTTTTTTTTAATAACTTTTAAACGGCTCGACCATTAAATTCCAAAAACTAATCAGCTCTAAACATCGAAAAACTACGTCGATCGCCACCAAGCCGGTAAAAATCGGTTGATTCGTTCGTGAGTTATCGTTGACGAGTCAAATTGAAAAAAAAGAGTTTTTTTCGAATTACACCAAAATTTTTGGTCTGATCAATTTGTATTTGAAAATATATCATATAATTTAAAAAACTGCGTCGAATGCCGCCAACTGCGTGAAAATCGGTACATGCATTCAAAAGTTATTGCGGTTTGAAAATTCAAAAAATAGTGTTTTATTAAACTTCTATCAAATTTTTCAGCTCGGAGAGCTAAAAACTACACTAAAATTATATTTTTGAGCTCGAAAAGCTCAAAAACGTAATAAGTGCAATTTTGAGCGCTTAATTACGAAAGTAGCGGGAAGTTGCAGGGATGGCCGTCAGGGTCAACCGTTTTCCTAATTTTTAACTTCCCGCTATGAAAATCGAAGATTTTCAAAAATCGGGAAGTTATTGTTTTCACCCCGTTTTGCAAAAATCGAGTTTTCATCAGATCTCGACGTTTAAAGGTCATAGGAAGCTTCCCTGACTATCCCCACGAGGTTGTCACGGTGTCTGTATGTGTGTGTGTGTGTGTGTGTGTGTGTGTGTGTGTGTGTGTGTGTGTGTGTGTGTGTGTGTGTGTGTGTGTGTGAAAGTATGTGAACCGCTTATAACTTTTGAACGGCTTGACCGATTTCATCGCGGTTGGTTCCATTCGAAAGGGCTTAACCAAACTTAGATTTTGAAAACTATTTGGAATGATTCAGATCAATAGATTTTGAAAAATCTTAAAAAAACTGAAAAATTTTTTTTTCAAATGTGGTTTTTTTGGAATAACTTTTAAACGGCTTAAAGGTTCAATTCCAAAAACTAATCAGCTCTTAACCTCAAAAAACCACGTCGATCGCCACCAGTCCGGTTAAAATCGGTTGATTCGTTCGAGAGATATCGTGAACAAAAGAAAACCGAAAAAAGTGTTTTTTCGGAATAACTCCGAAATTCCTAGCGCGATCAATTCAAAATTTAAGATTCTTTGTGAGGCTTAAAAAACTGCGTCGAATGCTTCTAACCGCGTAAAAATCGGTTTATTCATTCAAAAGTTATTGCGGTTTAAAAATTCAAAAAATAGTGTCATCAAATCTCTATCAGACTTTTGAGCTCGAAGAGCTTTAAAGCATAAGAAAGCAATCTCTTTGAGCTCAGAGAGCTCAAAATAACCCATAAATTGTATTTTTAAGCTCGAAGAGCTCAAAAACGTCATCGGTGCAATTTTAAGCGCCTTCGTATGGAATTAGCGGGAAGTTGCAGGGATGGCCTTCAGGGTCAACCGTTTTCCTAATTTTTTTTTAATATTACCGGTTGGAAGCTCCATTTGCTGGTGCTCTCCTGGATAATTCCATGTTCTAGTAGATGTTCTACAATCTGGTGAAGCTCTGCTGTGACTTTGGGTGATCTATATGGTTTTATTCGGATAGGTGTATAGTCAGTTAGTTCTATTTCATATTCTATCCCCTTCAAAGTTCCCAAGTCTTCCTTTGATAAATTTTCAAATTCCTCATCCAGAAATCTCTTTATAAATTCTTTATTTGTTTCACTCAAAATAATGTTACAGTTAGTGTTACCTGGTTTTCTAGTGTTATTTGTTCTTTTATTTTCGTCATGCTTCCAGGTCCATGTGAGGTTTTGGCGTTTGATTTAACTCCTTAGTCGATCATGAATCTCATTCCGAAGATTATATCGTCCAGCATGTCCTTGAATACATCAAACCATGAGCTAATTGTCTTTCCGTCTATGTCAAAGCTCAGATAAACTCTTCTTAGACTGCAAATCATAGAATTATTAGCTAAGATAAATGAATATTTGGATGAATTGTTTTTAAATTTAATTATACTATTTGGTACCATGTTTGTAACCTTAATAGTAATGAAGTTCTTATTAGCTCCTGAATCAAATAATGCTGTAAATTTTTGATTCTCAATGCTAACTTTACAGGTAAAATGGTTACTTACAGTGGGTAGTCTCGTTCTGTACAGAGGTGAGCTACTTTCTATGAAGTTCAATTCTTCCTCTGTTTCTTTTTCGTACGTGAAAAATGGTGATCCCTCGTCTAGGTCTCGTATAGGTACTGCTGGTATTCCTTGGGCTTTCCGTTGCTCTTCCAACCAACCGTTTAGGGTTACATTTCCTATCACGACACTTGTATTTGTTTCACTATTATTTACTTCGCTGGTATCACTGACTTCCGACTTACTTGTTATTAGATGGTCGTCTGATATCTCGTTATCTTCAAATACATGGATTTGGCGGAATGATTCTTCCCCCTGGCAAAGGGCTGGTGGTTGGGTGGCAGGAGACTGAAGTACTTCGAACGCGTGCTTCTGAGTCTGTAGCGTTTGCTCTTCTAGTTTTTTTCATTGCATGAAGAGCAGGTTTGCCTCGTCACACCTGTTGTGAAGCATCCTACGCATATATCTACTCTAAGTGCTGTGCATTCCCTTATTCTGTGATCTCTCTTTGCTTCACAGTTTAGACATATGTAATTGTCTTTTACTAATTTTGTGCTTGATCTAGAGTTGTTTGAAGGTGATCTTTTGTAATTTTAAAAATGTTTTTTTCTATCTTTCTCATCCTATACTGTATTAACTTTTTCTTCTTAACTTTTGTTAGATTTGTTCCTTTTATCTTCTTTTCAGTCGACTTTTTTCTGATCATTTTTGGATTTTTTCTTTCAATTTGTTCTTTGTAATCGTTCTAGTTCTGATTCAGAATCTGTGCTGGTGTCTGACGACGATCCTTTTAATGAGTCTTTAGTATTAGTCAGTCTTCGTATGTGTGATTCATTGTTATCTAAAGCTTTTTTCCTGTCCGTTATTCTTGTTTCAGCTATTATTATTGCTTCAGTCAATGGTGTATATGTACAAACTTGTCTATAAATATGTATTTCTCGTTGTAATTCACCTTTTAATCTGGGAATTATTATACTTATCTGTTCTGAAACGTTCATCTTTCTTGCGAGTTCCATGAATTTGCTTTTTAATTTTTCAATAAATTTCCTTAGACATTTTGATTTTGTCTGGTATATGTCAAAGATTTCTTTTAAGATATCTGCATCTTTTCTTGCTTTACGAAAAGTTAGTTTAAACGTTTCTTCAACATCCAACCAATCTGACCAATATGCTGTATTTTGTTTTATCTAATCTTTTTCTACGCAGAATGCTATATTCAATGAATCTAATCTATCCTTGAAATTTAATTTTTGTTCCTCATAGGACTCAGTAAATGATTCAAACCATCGTCTTGGTTGTGTTACATTTATTTCATATTTTAAATCTTTTATTCTTGTCAATATTTCCATTGATTTCATCTTATCGGTGAATTCTTTTATTTTTTTTTGTATGCTCGTTTCTTGCCTGTTGCTGATATTTACATTCTGGTAAGACGTTCCATAATGTCCACACCTTCGTCCATTTGGTTGGAATTGTTGACTATCGGCATTGAGTCGTCTTTGTTGTAGTGGAGTTTCGTGCCTCTCCTATAGATTATCCTTTGGCACATTTTTGCTCATATTTGTATTATTTGGAATTATTACTGTTGAGTTTTTCACTCGTTCAGCTCTTGTGTCAATGCTATTGCTGAAATCTGGCAATCCAGTTGAAATGAAATTCACAATTGGATCCTGGTATTTTCCATAAAAATATGAAATATCCTTGTTTAGTTTTAATTCTTAAATTAATGCATATTTTCTTCTGGTGTTTTCCGTTACCGAGACTGTTTCTAATATTTCCAGGCACAATTCTAGATCATTTACACTTGCCACAACATTTCTCAGATATTTATACATGTTTGCCGATTCTTTACACCATTTTTTTATTTCTTCATTTATTTTTATCATTTTGTGTTGTTCTGCTTTCAGTTTTTCTTCTAGATGTAGAGTTCTCTTCTGTGATTCTTCTGATTCTTTAACCGTTTCCAAGAATATTTTTCTTTTCGTTTTGTCCAGATTTCACATCTTTTCCTCATTCGTTAAGAAGGTTTTTTCTCCTCTCGTTTGTTTTGGTAATTCTTCTGTGCTTGAGTTAGTATTGTGTGTCATTACCACTTCTTCGTCAAATGTACTTTGTGATTTTTCATTTTCTTTGGATCTTCTGAATCTTGTCGAGTCAATTGGGTTTTTCAGTCTTCTAATTTCCGTAATAACTGGTATGCTCCCTCTATACATGTTCTCTTCTATCTTGGTTTCGTCTTTTTGTTGGGAATTCTCATTTGACGTCGTTGATCTTTTTTCATGTTTTTTTGTTAGTTCTTCTATTGTTCTCGACATTTTTAACTTCCCACTAAGAAAATTGAAAATTTTCAAAAATCGGGAAGTTATTGTTTCTACCTCGTTTTTCGAAAATCGAGTTTTCATCAGATCTCGACGTTTTGAGGTCCTAAGAAGCTTCCCTGACTATTCCCGCGATGGTGTCTGTATGTCTGTATGTATGTATGTATGGATGTGTGTGTGTGTATGTATGTATGTATGTAAACCTCTCATAACTTTTGAACGGCTTGACCGATTTGATCGCGATTGGTGCTATTCAAAAGGGCTCGACTAAACTTAGATTTTAAATACAAGTTGAACCGATTTGGACCAATAGATTTTGAGAAATCTTAAAAAAACTGGTTTTTTTTTTAATAACTTTCAAACGGCTTGACCGATCAATTCCAAAAACTAATCAGCTCTTAACATCAAAAAATTACGTCGATCGCCATAAATCTGGTCAAAATCGGTTGATTCGTTCGTGAGTTATCGTTGACGAAAGAAATCGAAAAAAAGTGTTTTTTTCGAATTACACTGAAACTTTGGGTTTTATTAATTTGTGTTTAAAAATGTATCAAAGAATTTGAAAAATTGCATTGAATGCCGCGAACTACGTAAAAATCGGTTCATTAATTCAAAAGTTATTGCGGTTTGAAAATTAAAAGAAATAATGTTTTATTAAACTTCTATCAGACTTTTGAGCTCAGAGAGCTCAAAACTAAACGAAAAGTATATTTTTGAGCTCTTCGAGCTCAAAAACGTAATAGGTGCAATGTTGAGCGCTTAATTACGAAAGTAGCGGGAAGTTGCAGGGATGGCCTTCAGGGTCAACCGTTTTCCTAATTTTTTTTTAATTATCTTAAGGGGTTATATACAGTCAGACGGCCGAAAAAAAGTGAATTTTCCAGAATTTTTTCTGAGAAAACTTTTAAATTTATTGATCCAAAAATTTATATACATATTATGGTATCTTTTAACTGTATTTTAAGACTTAGTACTAGTAAAAATATTTATTTGAAAAAGAGCTACAGCTGATCTCCAGGAGCTCCTCTCAAAAAAGACGATTTGCGGTGACCACTATATCTCGGAACTGGATCATCTGCAATTAAAAAACCAAACAGATTTCGTTAAAATAATGTTAAATCTAGTAATTAATCGAAAGAATAAGCAAAATAAAATTTTTTGACAAAATGGCAGTTTCTCAAAAAAAAAATCGATTTTTCACCGAAATTTCGGCCTTAAATTGTTTATAAAAAAAAAATATTTATCGGAGAGAAAAAAATCTTCGATTAATTACTAAAAAATATATTTAAGAAGGTCGTGTTAAAATTTGAGACTAATCGGTTTAGCCGTTTTCGAGTAATGTTGGTCACCGACTTTGAAAACACCATTTTGAGAAAAACGCGTTTAAAGTTTGGAATGCACTTTACATGGGATAAAAAAATTTTTTTTTTAACTTACATGGAGTTGTCTATTCCAGGACCATATAATACACCCTCCGCCGATTCAGTAGCTTCTTATAACTCAAGCTGATGTTGTCTGCGAGCCATTCTTCCATCTCGGGTGCTCTCACGCGCTCTGAGATCGGAAATGCTCACGCGCTTCTCATCTTCTTTTTCGGCATATGAATGCGCATTGGGCTCAAGTGTAATTCCTATTGCATTCATATAATACAATAGTGATGCCATTCCTTCATTAAATATGCCAGCAGCTATGTATGCAGCAATTTCCACAGTTTTCGAACCGGCTGGAACAATTTTGGGAGAGATTTTCCAAATCAGTTGATTGTAGCTCTCGTTGTTGTTTTGGTTAAAACCTCCTACACATACAACTTCTTGATCACCATAAGGTGCAGCCTTTAAAATTCCTGAGTACGTTTTGGAGTCACCGTCTCCGATGTAATTTTTGTACATGCCTCCAAGTTTTTTCAATGAACGTTGGAACATTTCGATGACTGAATCAACTTCCATTTTCCCAGAAGAACCAGAATGATTTGCAGTGCAAGTATCTTCATGTTCTGCATACCATTCCTTATATTCTTCGGTACTGAGTTCCTTCTTCCAAGTTTCACACTGTTTGCAGTAGGAACTTTTCACAACAATATCTATGATTTTACCAGAATAGTATCCGATCGATGATGTCACACCGTACAAGGAACTAAACCCTCGCTTTTTCCATGTACCATCGCCAGATACAGTTAATTCTGTCGAATCTTCATTGCCTTGATGTTCGGAAGTCAAATGTTTTTCTTCAGTACAAGCCTGTTGAAAAAGTTTTTCGGTGGCTGTTTTTATACTGGAGTGAATATTATCTATTATCGAATCGTAAGTGGGCTGTGATATAAAGGCTCGCATGTCCATTAATCCACAAAATTTTGCTGCACCTTTTAACCCTAATCCGAGGACTCTCATGACAAATAAAAATCGTCGATTTATTTCATAAGAATGCGCGACAAAAGGACTAGAATTTATGTTACGATCTGCAAACTTATCACACAGCAAAACAATTTTAAAACCAAGTCCTAGTTCAGAAGCAGTTTGAAACTTGACATTTCCGTCACAGATTTTACATTTCACATATTCCAAAATTGCTGCAAATACTGTAATAAAATTTAAAATGCGATACTCAATAGACGGATCACGTGGAACTGAGATTTCCTCTTGTTCTTTAAATTTTTTCGCCGAAGCACTGAAACTACTTTCATCCGTTTCAGCTGTTTTTGGATTAAAAACATTTTTGCGTTTTTGTTCTCGACTTACGTATGTTAAGAGATTTTCTCATTTCTCTGGAAGCCTTCATTTTCACGAAAAATTACACAAAAAAATATGAACAAACTCACAAGTTTACTGCTTGGCTTTGTTGTTTATACTGACTACCACTCTTAAATATTTTCCAGTTTGGGGATAGAAAAATACTAATTTACATTTCAAGTATAGCAAAACACTAACACACTGTTGCTTTACACATCGAAATACATTAGAAAGGAGAATTTACAATAGGCAAGTGCATAAAAGGGATAGCGTTCCAGGTAGGCGCTGCCGCTCCGACCTTGTACTTCCAAGCACTCTGAAACGCCTTTTCAAATTTGCTTGTAACTTTAAAAATATTCACCGGAACGATATGAAATTTTCTGTGTGTATTCTTAAATATATGTACATTAAGAAAATAAAATAAAAAAAAAATCGATTTTTTGAAAATTCTAACTGTATAACCCCTTAATAAATCTCCTTAAAAATACTTGCTAATCAAAAACAGACATGAATAAAACGTTTCAAATTCTTCCTAATTTATCACTTTAACAGTATTTATTAACTAGAATATTACAATAAAATACAACATACAGTCATAAAATCTATGAAATTTATTATTTGAATTCTTTTAAGACAAAATTCAATAATATAATTAGTTGATTAAAAGTATCAAAATATTTCCACTGAAATCAGAGCTTGAGCCGATTAGCTAAAAACATATTGGTTATAAAATACACATGTATTTATTATCAGTACTTAACGGCAAGATTTTATATTGAAATCAGCTGATCTGCAGTTGAAATATTTATTTACTAATATTATTGCTAATTTACAATAAAAACTTAAAAAGACAGATAGGTTTATTACAAAGGTGTAATATACGTGAATTATTAGGTAGTTTATACTCAAAATCATTCCATTAATTTGATCGTATTCTCAATAGTTACAAATATAATTTTTCAATATATTCAATCAAAGTATTTTACTGTCAAACCAGCTGATTATTCTTTCTCATATTTTACTACTGAATACACTTCTCATAAAAATTAAGGGAGTAAGAATAGAATCCAAATTTTTAGGGGATTTTCAACAGACTGCAACTTGCAGAAAAATGATCGTACAGCAAATAAAAAAAAAACGAATTGTAGCTCTAAGTGTCTAATTTTTGGATCTGAGTTTGAAAAATTTTTTTTTGAGTAATCTTCAGAAAACCACAGAAAAAAAAATTTTCGAAATTTGTTTGGTTTTTTTTTTAATATACGGACTTGGAAAAAAATTTCGACAACCTCTATATGGACCGGATAACTTGTTTATTCAGCTTTAATGTATTTTTTTAAGATCTTGATACGAGCATTTCTCACTGAGATATCGGTTTTTGAAAAAATTAAAGGAGCAAGGTTTTTGCTCCGAAAAAGTCACAATTTGTATTGTAAAGAAAACAAGTTTTTTTTCATTTTTATTTCAATTTTCCATCTGTGACTTGGTAAATTTGAAAAAAAAAAAACAAATTTGAAATGTTTGAAAAAAACTTTTTTTTTTTTAAAACAACAAACAACTTCAAAAAATTTCAAATTTTTTTCTAAGGCCGTATATTAAAAAAGAAAACCAAAAAAATTTCGAAAATTTTTTTCTGGTTTTCTGAAGATTACTCGAAAAAAAAATTTTCAAACTCAGATCCGAAAACTAGACACAGAGTTACAATTTGTTCTTTTTTATTTGCTGTACGATCATTTTTCTACAAGTTACAGCCTGTTGAAAATCCTCCAAAAATTTGGATTCTTTTCTTGTTCCCTTAATTTTTATGAGAAGTGTAAAATTAATGCTAAAACAACTAGATAGAAGTATGTTCAAGATTTCGACAAGACTCAAAGCATGCTTCTTGAGTCAACTGCAGTTGGTGAAATCATTTGACCAGGGGTACCAATTTATTATTCACTGGAACTACTGCTCGGGGTAATGCCTAAATAAAAATTTAGAGAATAAATTCAATAGTTATCACGATATTGATAATAAATAGCTGTTGTTCGGTGAACAAGGCCCAGTAGCGATTAACTCGCTCCTGGGGGACTCCCAAATTCAAGAGACGCACCTGTCCACCGCTAGTTCCCGCAAAATCGAACCGCCAATGGAAAATCAGCCTCTCGATCACGCCATGAATCGACCGCTTTATTGGCTGATCGCTCCCGCTAGACATGCGCAATAGCCTTCTTCCCCAAGTCAATGAGGAAGAAGACGAACTATTATTATTATCTTTTGCTTCCACGCTTTCGTTGCAACAAGTCGCCATTAATTCCGCTTTACTTTCGCTTATTGTTAATTAACCGCATTTCGCTATTTTTATAATTTAAATTGCTTAAATTAACCGCTAATAATTCGCTCTAATTTGTTACAGATAAATTGTGTTATTTGTGCATTTATTTCACCGCTTTTACAGTGCCGGCAGAGTGTCCACCCACGTGTCAACCGGCTTCGCTTTTTCAAACCACGCTGTAATTTATAAATCCGCTTTTATCTTAACAATCCGCTATTAAACATATTAAATATTGAGTGTATTTAATGTAAATAAATTACTAGTGTTATTTTTGATAATAATTTGCGCGTTTTAATTGAGATATCTAGACCTAAACCTGATCCCCGCTTTTCCGCTCTTTCAACATTTTTCATTGGTCCCTCGAGCCGGATCAGGCTGGCTCTATCTCAATTAATTTAATTAATCATACCGCTAAAAATTGTTTTGTGTTAAGTGAAGTGTAATACCGCTAGGAAAGGTCGAGTGTCAGGAGCATCGCAGAGCACATCGGGTGCTGCTCCTGATAGTCATTCGTACACCGGTACGCTGAACTTTCCGTTTATTAAGACTGAAAACTCGACTTCGGGCCTTAAATAACCTCGCTATGGAGAATTACACAAGATAGTTGAAAAATGCAATTTGTGCTTCAACTTTCGTGCTCCGCACCGCGCCGCAGATTGCAAGACCGCTCAAGATTGCCGAAAATGTGGTCAACGTCACTACATGTCCATCCATTTTGGATGCACCAACGAAACCAGCTTCACCGCAGTCTACATCTTCCGCACAGATTCGCTTTCCGCTCAAGTTTTGCTAGCTACCGCCTTAGTCCAGGTACGCCCGCATCATGGCAATCCAATCACCGCCAGAGTGTTGATTGATCAAGGTTCAGAGCTCTCATTTATGAGACAGTCGCTCTTCAAGAAGCTTGGACAACCGCTACAACGCGACATGGTCATGCTCAAGGGCATTGGCAATGTCTCCGCAGGAAGTTCACTAGGTGTGAGCACAATTGAACTTCATTTGCTGTGTACACCCGCTTCAATGCATGTCAGCATGCATATTCTACCAACACTGACGGTAGATCTTCCATCGTTCGTGATCGCTGATCCGAAATGGCCGCATCTGGAGAATCTCCAACTAGCTGACCCGCATTATCTACAGCCACGACCTGTAGATATTATTCTAGGTGCATCACCAACCGCACAGATCATGAACGTTGAGATTAAACGGGGACCTCGCAATGCTCCTATTGCACAATCCACCACGCTTGGTTGGATTGTCTATGGAGCTGTCACCACTAAACACGCTTCAACATCACACGCAGCACTACATGCGTCAGTAGATACTGAATTACAAGACGCTATCGCTAAGTTTTGGGAACAGGAAGAGGTTCCATCAGGTAATTCACCCCTCAACACCGCTGAAGAAGACGAATGTGAAATTCACTTTCGTCAAACGCATTATCGACAGCTTGATGGACGCTACGTAGTGAGATTACCGCTTAAGGCCCTTGAGAGTCAACTTGGCGACTCTATCAACGCAGCTATGGGGTCACTCCGCAGATTAATAACTCGCTTGTCGCGAGAAAGAAAATATTCTGACATGTATCGTGCATTCATGGCAGAATACATTCAACTAGGACACATGGTACGAGTACCAGTCATCAAATTGCCCGCAAACGCTTACTTCTTGCCTCACCATGGGGTATTGAAGCTTGATAGTGCCACTACGAAGCTCCGCACAGTGTTCAATGGTTCCTGTGCAACATCTACAGGAATTTCATTGAACGACATTCTCCACGCAGGACCCAAAACGCAAATTGACATTTTTGATGTGATGTTGAAAATCCGTTGCAGCAGGATTCTATTCGCTACTGACATCACCAAGATGTTCAGACAGATTGAGGTCGACTCGCTTGATTGGCCGCTTCAGTGCATTCTCTGGATAGATGAGAATGACTTAATAGACGCTTACTGTCTCAAGACAGTCACATACGGAACCGCTAGTGCACCTTTTGACGCTGTACGTGTGCTTATCCAACTAGTAAAGGATGAAGGACACAGCTTTCCGCTAGCTGTTGCTCCAATGTTGAAAACACGCTACGTAGATGACATCTACGGTGGAGCAGACAACGAAGAAGACGCTATCAAGGCTGCAGTACAAACAAAAGCTCTGTTTGCAGCAGGCTGCTTCCCGCTTGCCAAATGGGCTAGCAATAGCCCACGGTTACTCGCTGAAGTCGCTCCAGAAAAGCAGCTGGATACACCGCTTAAAGAAATCAGTGATGCACCAGTAAAAGTCCTGGGCATGTACTGGAATTCACGCACTGACGCTCTCCAGTTCAAGTACACGCTACCGCCAGAGACGCCTAAGACAAAAAGAGCTATTTTGTCTGAAATCGCTAAGCTGTATGACCCGCTAGGACTTCTCGCACCAATAGTCGTCAAAGCCAAGATCTTCATGCAAGATCTGTGGCTAGATAGAGTGTCATGGGACGAACAATTGTCACCATCACTCATTCACAAATGGACTGGATACCGCGAGGATCTTCGAAACATCGAATCCATCCGCATTCCACGCTGGAATAATATAGCACCTGGAGCAACTATGGAATTTCACGGGTTCTCAGACGCTTCGCAAAACGCTATGGCTGCCGCTGTTTATTTGAGAGTCACTGACGCTGATGGGAACACAAAGGTCTCACTTCTGTGTTCAAAAACGCAAGTAGCACCGCTGAAGACCATGACAATCCCACGCTTGGAATTATCTGCCGCATGGTTGCTAACACAACTGATACTTCAAGTCAAAGAAGTTCAGTCGCTTGAAAATGTCAGGATCAATCTCTGGACTGACTCCGCCGTGACTCTCGCATTGATTAAAAGTCCAGCAATCCGCTGGAAGACATTCGTCCGCAATAGAGTGGGAAAAATCCAAGAAACGCTTCGAGATGTCTCCTGGAAATTTATTCCAGGAAAACAAAACCCCGCTGACTGCGCTTCAAGAGGTATACCTGCGCTAAAACTGAATCAACACGCTCTCTGGTGGCATGGACCAACTTGGCTTCATGAACCAGAATCCTCTTGGCCCACTCTGGAGCCTCCAACCGACAACGCAACGCATCGAGAAGAACGCCAAGGTCTGACACTAGTAACTTGGAAAGCAGAAAATTGCCTGCTCCAACAATTACTGTCGCATTACACGCAGCTGTTTCTACTGCTACGGAAACTCAGCATCTGGCATCGTGCCATCGACCGCTTTAATAGAGTTCCACAATCTTCGCTGGCCTACCCGCTTACTCCATCAGACCTGGAGCGCGCTAAATTGACCTTGATAAAGTTCACTCAAGGACAATACTTCGCTAGAGAGATTCACACGCTACAAGATGGTGATGGTCTGCCTAAAAATAACAGCATCACTAAGCTGACTCCGTTCATCGACCATCAGGGGGTCCTGAGAGTCGGTGGCCGCTTGAAAAACGCATTGCTGGACCCAGAAGAGAGGCATCCAGCGATTCTACCGCGACAATCACCGCTTACATCAATTTTGATTGATGATTCGCACCGCAAAACGCTTCACGGAGGTACTCAGCTTACGCTCGCTGATTTACGAAAGAGTGTCTGGATCATTGGAGGCCGTGTTCCAGTCAGATCATTTATTTTACGCTGCGTTATCTGCACGAGACACCGTGGAGAACGCGCTCAACAGTTGATGGGTCAACTACCCGCCGCACGAGTACAGCTAACTCGAGCCTTCTTGCATACAGGACTCGACTACGCTGGACCTATCTCGCTGAAAACATTTCAAGGACGTGGAGCAAAAACATACAAAGGCTGGATTGCAGTCTTTGTATGCATGTTCAGTTCAGCTGTACATTTAGAGCTAGTAACTGACTACACCGCTGCCGCTTTCATCGCCGCTTATCGCCGCTTCACTAGTCGCCGAGGTATCTGCCACACGCTATATTCAGACTGCGGAACCAATTTTGTAGGAGCAGATAAAGAGCTGAAACGACTATTCGCTGCAGGATCCCGCACATTACGAGAATTATCAACCTTGATCGCTCAAGATGGCACGAACTGGAAATTCAATCCGCCTGGAGCTCCACATTTTGGAGGAAAATGGGTAGCCGCTGTGAAATCTATCAAATTTCACCTTCGGAGAACAATCGGAGACTCGCTGTTGACGCTTGAGCAATATTCAACGCTACTGGCTCAAATTGAAGCCATATTGAATTCCAGACCGCTCACACCGCTGAATGAAGATCCTGATGACCTGGCTGTACTGACTCCAGGTCACTTCTTAATCGGACAGTCACTGACCGCTATCCCAGAGCCATCGCTGACAGATTTACAACCTGCTCGGCTCTCGCACTGGGAACAAGTCCAGCAAATGGTTCAACATTTTTGGAGACGCTACTACCAGGACTGCATCCACCGCTACCAGGTCATTTCAAAGTGGCATCATCGACGCAACCAGATCAAGGTGGGTTCAGTTGTACTGATCACCACTGAGGATCTCCTGCCAACCAAGTGGCCATTAGCCAAAGTAATTGCTGTCCATCCAGGTGAAGATGGACAAATCCGCGTGGTAACTGTTAAGACAGTTAACACAGAGCTGGTACGTCCAATTACAAAGCTCTGTGTCCTGCCGCTAACGCATGAAGAAGATGATCTTGTCGACGCAGCCGCCAACCCGGGGGAGAATGTTCGGTGAACAAGGCCCAGTAGCGATTAACTCGCTCCTGGGGGACTCCCAAATTCAAGAGACGTACCTGTCCACCGCTAGTTCCCGCGAAATCGAACCGCCAATGGAAAATCAGCCTCTCGATCACGCCATGAATCGACCGCTTTATTGGCTGATCGCTCCCGCTAGAGATGCGCAATAGCCTTCTTCCCCAAGTCAATCAGGAAGAAGACGAACTATTATTATTATCTTTCGCTTCCACGCTTTCGTTGCAACAAGTCGCCATTAATTCCGCTTTACTTTCGCTTATTGTTAATTAACCGCATTTCGCTATTTTTATAATTTAAATTGCTTAAATTAACCGCTAATAATTCGCTCTAATTTGTTACAGATAAATTGTGTTATTTGTGCATTTATTTCACCGCTCTTACAGTGCCGGCAGGGTGTCCACCCACGTGTCAACCGGCTTCGCTTTTTCAAACCACGCTGTAATTTATAAATCCGCTTTTATCTTAACAATCCGTTATTAAACATATTAAATTTTGAGTGTATTTAATGTAAATAAATTACTAGTGTTATTTTTGATAATAATTTGCGCGTTTTAATTGAAATATCCAGACCTAAACCTGATCCCCGCTTTTCCGCTCTTTTAACATTTTTCAGCTGTATTAATTTTTTTAATATGCACCCTCGCGGTTTTTGAAATACCGTAAATTTTCGGTATTAATGCGTTTACCATAAATTAACCGTTATAATTCTGAAATAATACGGTATTTCTGTGGTTATTTTGGCCAATTTTTTTGCTATAGTTATACAGCATTTCTACCGTACTTTTGCTGCAAAGTTCAGAAATAATACGATAAAATTACCGTAAAACTCTAGAACTTTTACCGTAAGAAATCTATCTATTAACTATAATATTACTATAGTTTTACAATAATAAAATCGTATTTCTACGGTAAAAATACCAAAGATGTACTGCAATTTTACCGCGTTTATAATGATATAATTAAAGATATACCCGACTAGAAATTTTAATGTAAGACCTATTGGGTCCTCATTGGGTTGCCCAATAGGGACCACACATAGGGATGTAACGCAAAGCCCTATGTGGCCCTCATTGGGTAATCCCTTTTGGGTCCCAATAGGGAAATTCCCATCAGAACCCCATCTAAATTTTGAAAGAAAAAATATTAAAATTTTCGAAAAAATTAAAAATAATTCAGGATTAGATACTCATATCATATTAGAACTCATTAGTGAATTTAATCTTAGATTGAAATGAAATTATTGATTGAAAAAGTCCTTGGCGTGAGTTGGGCTCGAACTTGCGTCTTTTAGGTCCTCAGTCGTTCACGTTACCGCTGGTCCAAGCAGAAGTACTATTAAAATGGATTCTTATTTCGTATACATTAACTTAAACGGTTTACTGAGACATTATTCATGTTATACTAAAAATTTAAGAAATTATTTTTTTTTTTATTCATTTACTTTACTGACTTAAAAATACAATATTTGTAGAAATTAAATAGAAAATTGAAACATTAAAAAAAAAAAAGTTTACTGAAAAATGTAAAAAAATTGAAAGTATCAAAAATAAAATTCCTTAAAACTGTCCGATTGATTTGGAATCATCCTTATACTAGCAAAAAAATTTTTTCTAGAAAATTAAAATTTTTTTAGAGTGCAATTTTTTTTTTTAATTTTCGGTAATTATTTACAAGTAGGGTCAACCCCATATTGGACCATAACTAGGTGAAAAATTACGTTTTCGATTTTTTTTTATTCTGCTTGTTTTTACGGCGCATTTATGATGAAAAAATGTCGTGAAAGAAAAAAATAAAGGTTTCGATAGCTTTTTGCCTTTGATATTTAGAAAAAATTTTGGCTTTAATGTTTTAGGATAAAATTTCTATTCTATCTTTTTTTGATGTTTTTGATTTTTTTTTAAAGTACATAAAAAACGAACAATTTAAAAAACAATTGATCAATTTAATGAAAAAAAAAAAAATTTAACACAGCTTTGCTTGGGTTAACCTCACTTGTTAGTAATTACCAAATTTTCCTATATGGATAAAAATTTCATTATCAAAAATTTTAATTATTTTTACAACATAAATTCTTTTGCAAATGTGAATCTTCTCAAAAGTTGGATATTCTTCAAAAATTGAATTTTTACATATTGATAATAAAAATTTTTTTCAATTAAAATTTTTTTTGTAGTGAGACGAATTACTTTCCACATTGTTACAAATATAAATAATGCTGTGAAGCGGGAAAGAATAGGAGTTACGGTAATTATTACGTGAAGCGTTCCACATTCACGTAACAGGATATTGGTAGGGAAGGATTGAGAAAGGAATGTGGAGAGGATCATCTTAATGTGAGTTTACAGAATATGCGAGAAAAAATTATTAGATAGCTCGGACTGGGATTCGAACCCAGAACCTTCCGAAGACATGTCGGCTACTCTACCATTTGAGCTATCCGGTCTATACTAAATTTCCTTTCGCTTATTCTATATAGATTAAGCCACACCGTCCATCTTACGGCAAGCATTTTTTACAAATATAAATAATGCTGTGAAGCAGGAAATACTATTATTAAAAGTATCCACACTATATTTTTGGTATTTTGCCGGTAATAGAAAGTAGGGATCTTCTTTTCCGGTTTTTTGCTGCAATAGTGCCGCAGATATACAGTAAATATGCAGTACATTTACGGTTTAAATTCTGTTAATATACCGTAATTTTTCTATTGTATTGCTCTAAATATTTTGAATTTATTTCGTAATTTAATTTCGTAAAAATACAGCATTTATATCGTATAAATACCGAATCTTTACGGCATTTCCAAAACCGTGAGGGCAATTACACGACCGATACATTTGGGTTCATTGAATAGAATAATATCCAGTCACTGGTTTGAACTTATCTAGTGAATGTAAGACTCGAGGTTTATATTTTGTATACCACTCATATTTATTTATACATCTACAAGTAATAACCCGACAATGACTACGGAATGAGACATCTAATAAAAGCCAATATAATTAAGGGATGACAATGACTGGAGGACGTTGTACTAGGACCCATCGCGTGAGGTCCTCATGAAGGGTGGCGTCGGAATGCCCCTAACAATCTCTCTCGTAGTCCTCTCAACCCTCGTTGAGTGGGGGCGAGTCTTGTCACGGGCTGGGGGTAAGGCCTTACGTCACAGATCTCGGGCCTCACGATACTCGACAGCCGTCAGCCTCGGCAATAAGAATAGCGTTGCTTACAGTCGGCCGTCCTGATGATGCTCGCGTCCTCGCGACTAGTGGTCAGCTGCTCGTTCGAGTGACCATGTCACTTTGCCTGCTATATCACTATTTTCGACCTAAAATAATATTCGAGTATTATCAGCATTTGAAAAATATAAGATATCATGCAATATCATGCAGCCATTCCTATTGTAAGATCAAAACCGTTCTCGTTTTTATAAAAAATCAACAACACATTACAATAAGACAATAATCATGTGCATTCTCTACCTACTGGACTCAGGGCATGTGTCTATACCGCTGATCCAGTCATACATGCTTAAACTTTAGAGCCGACCAATTGGCACCAGTGACTTCGTATCTGACTCAGCCGTCCACCGGATACGAATCACTACTCGCCATATAGCTTGTCTGCAGCTCTAAATTTTAACATTCCATTCAATTTTCATGCGTACAATTTCAAGCTTAACCCATTTACGTCGTTAGTACTCAATAACGATTGCATGCTTTGTGACAGATATCACTAAAACCACTAGCAGTACGGAGAAACCACCGCCAACCGGCGCTTGATCGATTAAGATCTTCGCAGTTTCTCGACGTAACCACCAGGACGTTGGAGTCGTCGCCCGGTCATCACTGACCGCCCGATCGTTCAACGATCACACGACTCATATCGGCTTTCTCAAATTAAACCACTAGTAGTGCGGAGAAGCTACTGCCATACGGCACTTGATTGATTCCCTAATCTTGCAGTCTCTCGACGCAACTACTAGGACGATGACTCCCTAGCCAGCATTAGGATGCAAATACTCCTCCATCTGGCCTCTATTTGTAATGAGTTAGCTCATACTCGGTGCACTAATGAAGTATCTTAGCTGCTACGGAGCTCAGGATCACTCCAGCTGTTCACCAACTCCTCCAGGTTCGCACTAATAAGTGCCGATTGTTGCTGCAACCGCTTAACTTTACACTGTCAAAAGTTGAACGGCCAACGTGATAGTCCAACTCAGCTTTTTACCTAGAACAGATTAAGAGTGTCGACGATGTAACGTCTTACCACTGAAATCCCTTCAAGATTCCTGGTCTTCCGTCTACAATCATAATGACGGTTCATGACGTACTCGATGCACACGTTCGTGCATCTCATGCACTATCGTCAATTGTTGAAAGATCTTCAACAGCTATCGCTGCCGTCCATACTGACTTGGTAATATCTGTACAACGGTTACTCGAGCAACAGACGTATCCCAGACGAGTTGATACTTCAGCACTCGTCAGGACCACCTTCGAAGCCTAATCAGAAACTTTGAAGACATGAATTAACATTTTAGCTAGAGACAGATGTAATGCTCTCGACGATATATAAATCTTATCTTCATCAAGCCTTAATTACAATAACTTAATAATTATTTTATTTAATTTTTAATGGTTACTATGCTCACATATTCTATCGCTGAAATTCCAGCTTGAATTTCAATCATATTTTATACAGGTACGAGAAACCACATTTCGTTCACTCAACATCCAAGAAGGACGTATAGCTGATTCCCCTTACTTTAAGATACTCAACGTACTCAATGTTAGACCATAGCAATTCTAACAACCGATACCTCATAGCTGATGTGACAATATACTCTAACCAGTATCCACGACCCCTTTTTTTTTTGAGGTCCAGTTGACCTGAGTTTACTACCTGACTATTACTTGTCGTAAAATTAACCCGCAGTCTTAAACAAGACTACTATTGTTTAAGGGACAGTAACTGCGCTACTGTACAGATTCAAACCAAACTATTTTTGCAATTACGTAAATATCGATCTTGTTGACCGACGTTTCTATTACTTTAAGATCTTAAAATCTTGTTCTGTCGGCAGGGCATTCAATAATTTCGTAGTAGTCCGATACCACATGGTGATTTTAAAAATGATAATTTCGATTACAATTTAAATTTGCAAACTTCATCCGAGTATTGTACGATATTAATTAACAATGTTCAGTGATAACTCTTCGCAAAAATACCGATATGAATTTAGAATATAGTGCTGAATTATTTAATCGCTCATCTAATTCTTCATCTTTCTAGTATGCAATTAGTACATCAATTAATGACCTAGCATTCACAAATAATCGACTTCAATAATCTATACTAATTTTATAAAAGGGAAAGATTTGATTGTTTGTTGGCATTGAATAGGCTCCGGAATAGTCTACTGTCCCCACTACGAAACTTTTCTTGAAGTAATTGCCAAACTCTATTTTTTTTTTTTAAAATATGTAAAAAAATTCAAGGAATCCAATGGTGCAATTTGCACGCAAATTTTCGATGCCGATTTTTTTTTATTTATAAAAAACTGTCGCAAAAAATATTTTAGCCGACTAAAACCAATATGTACGGAAATTCTTTCACCGTGCAGTTGTTTAAATGTTAATAATATAAAACTTCAATGTTTTCTGAATCCATTGATCACAAATTTTTTATAAAAATATTAATTTTTAATAACAAAATAATAAAATTAAATAAAAAAATACTTGCCTAACAGCTGAGCTAGTTACCGACGCAGTCTGCGTAGCTCTCGAGTGGGGAAAGTTGCGCGCGCCGCTGGGTCTGTTTAAATTGTCACGGCGTATGACAAATAAAATTTCCAATAATTTTTTTTTTAATTCATTAAAATAATTGTGTTTTTCAAAATTATTATCAGAATTATATTAAACGTAAAAGTTTCATGAACCAAAAAGTTTTTTTTCTATGGAAAATTATTATTTTTTTTTGTAAAAAATATTTTTTTAAACTTAGCATGATATTACTTACTGTGATTTCAAAAAAATTTTACAAAGTAACTTATAATTATTTTTGGTTGGGAAAATAATGTTTTTAAAATTAATTAAGTTTTAATTATCTTTTATTAATAAAAGTAATGACAGAAAAAGTTGGTTAACATAATAAAAAAAAAAATAAGTTGGGAATTAGGTAAAACTTTTATAAATTATTATTGAATGACAATACCAGCAAATAATTTACGTAAAAATCAAACAATATATAAAAATTAAGACATTTTTGTGTCAACATATTTTGAGCAATATTATAATTAAATAAATTCAATCTTCTTCTTGGTTGAGCTCTTGAATCGCTTCATTGTCTTCAATTTCTCTCTCTCTCGTTGTCATCTCTTCATCGTCGGAATCTGGATCCATGGTGAGTTGAATTTGTGGACAATTCGTACAATTTTCGCCAACACAAATTCGACACATTGAAGTGCATTGCATGCCTGCTTTTCTACAAGTACATTGAGTTGTATTACAAGCGGTCTTACATGCGCAAGAAATTTCTTTTAGAAGAGTTTCTGGGGCAACTCTTTCGGTCATAGTAATAGGTTGTAGGCAATTCAGTTCACTATCAAGTCGCCAACCCCACTCAGTAGCTTTTAATTCATAATTACCCAGCCATTGTTGCACTTGGAAATATACGCGAAAACTATGGAATTTCGCAGCATCATCGGTTGGTGGTAACGAAGCAGGAGTCAACTCGGTTTTTCTTTTTCCAACCATTTCTTCGTAAACATTATATCGATTGGAAGACAAAGACGAACTGCCGGTTAATTCATATATCTTCGAAAACAAAAAGGTTTCCAGCAACTGAGATTCCGTCGGAAGTATTAAATTGATTGGCAAACTGATCCATCCAATTCTTCATTGATTCAATTGATTGTGATATTTTATTGATAACTTTAGTTTTACTTTTTCTGTAAATTGCAGAAGTGGTAAAACAACCAGTAAAAGCGTAAAGTACAAGCATATGTTTTTGAATTTTTTTGTATGCTTTTAGAAACAGATGAATTGCAAAAATGTGTTCGTGTGAGGCACCGACGCTTGGTTTCAAAAAATAAGTTTCATTATCTTGGGCATAGTAACATAGTACTACTAATAAATCAATGTTTTCACTTACAAGACATTTTGTATTTTCTGGTCCAATTTTTAAAAGTAAATCCACGATTAACTTATCAAAACGTTTAGGTTCAAGCAGTTGAACTTGAATGTTATTAGCTGCAAGTACGTCCGATAATTTTTTTATGAAGCGTATTTTATTTTTATGATTTGATAAAAACTTGTCCTTGGTATGTGTAGCTTTGTTTTCAGAATTAAATTCGATGGTACTGCAGGAAGTGAGTATAGAATTTTTATATTTCAAGGATGTTGATGGCTCTTGATCTGGTCTTCCACCATCCGCGAAAACAATACACACATTATGTTTATAATTAGCTCGAACAAAATCAACGTATAATTTAAAAATCTCAGCATAACGCATATTCACACTCCAAGCTACTTTCTTCAATAAATATTCACCGTCAACAACATAAAAGCAGTCTTGTTTATTGAACTGACATTTGAAATTTTCGAAGAATTTGAAAAAAGAAACAGTGGGTTGTCGCATTTTTTCATGGTTTTCAAATAATGTTTGAGGAAACGGACTTAACTCGAAATTGAAATAATTTTTTAGTTCTTCTTTTGACGGGGCAAGTCGTAACATACGTTGATACAACAGCATACAGTCGATTTCAATTTTTTTCCCATTTACGACAACATTATTTTTACTACAAGCGATTGTTATAACTTTACTTCTTGGCACAGTTAAATTACCAAAATCATTATTTTTTTGAAGCATTTGTTTATATGCTTCAACTCCATGTTTCAAAGCTTCGTGACAATTAACATCGACTCCACCTATCACTCCAGTGCCGATGTTAATTATTGCAGACAGTTCTGGAAATGGTTCGTGTTTTTCAAACCATGCAGAGAAAATTTTTAAATCTTTGTAAAATCTTTTGATATTGCCCTCATTTAAATCTTTATGCTGCTCACTGCGAACTGAATGAATCCCTGCAAATTCTTCAAGAGATTGGCCAACTGGAATTGTAAATGGTAGACCGTGAATCCAATTAGAAACTACGCTTGGTGTTGTTCCACGACCGTGAGTAAATCCTTTACCAACATCTTTAATCAGTCGCATCATTGTTTGTTCAATATTTAAGTCAAGAGGAACAGCACTCCAAAATTTATTGGAACGTCGAATACTGAAATTGTTGATGTAATCCTTATATTCTTGCAAGAAATCTTCACCGTATCGTTTTATCAATTGGTTTTTGGCTGCAAATGATTTTGATCGTAACGATTGCTTTTTATCTTCCAATTGACTGATTTCTTTTTGGTAAAGTTCGGAACACAATTTATTTAAATCGTTCCCGATTCGAGCTCGTAACTTATCCAATTTATTCTCAAACTCGTCAGATGATACAGGAAATTCGTCTTTAATTTCTTGAACTTTATCTTCATACAGCTCATCACAAGTCTTGTTTAAATAATCATGATAATAATTTGTGATTTCCTCTTCTTCGGTTGCTAATATGTTGAACAAATCGTCGAAATAATTGTTTGTCCGAATAACTTCGCTTTCATACAGTTGTTGAGTATTTTTTCTCATTTTTTCTTTGAGGTTTAACATGTCCTGGAGATAAAGATGAGCCGACTTCAGATATTGCTGCCAACCACCACTGTAAAAGTATGGTAATATACATCTGATTGTTGAAAGATGAAGTTTTCAATCAACTGAACGATCTGCATGAATTAAAGAACGAACTAATGAAATCATTCTAACGTACTGAATCCACAACTTAGCTGTTTTTCCCCTTTTTTCTAATTCTTTCATTGTCGAGTTTAATTTACCAGTGATAACATGAACGGTATTATTTGCTGACATATCTTCCAAACTTGAATCGTTATTTGCTGATAATATTTGTGTAATTTCATCTTTTTCTGCGGCTGTTAAGTCTGATTTTTGTAAGATAATTTGCAGCAAAGCTGTCTGGGCCAAAAAATGTCCTCTGATAGCGCGGGCGTAGCTTTTACCACTCATAATATCTTTAATTGAATTTCCAGCATAAACAGTGGCGAATAATTCTTCTATACCACTGCTTTTCATAATATGTCCTATAGCGCCCAAATAGGCCATGAGCAAATGAAAATTTCCTAATTTTATAACAACAGATTCGAATTTGTTTTGATCACTGCATGCTATTATTTTTCTACATTTCCAATGTAACGGCTGATCATAAGTTACAGCAACTGTGCCTTGCTTCAAAGTTTGAGAACAGTTACGTGACAGCAATAAACTGGTATTTAGTGCGTTTTCAGATGTTGCTGGTAAATCAATAAATTGCAAAAAAATTGTTTGGGCAACATTAAAAGGTTTGTTCCGAGTGAATTTTTCAATAAAACCTGCCCATGGAGGATGATCGTTTAAGTCGAAGAACACTCCCAAGCTCCACAAAACTTCATTCTTTGACATTATAACATCTGATTCAGGCAAATATTCATCAAAAGCAGTTATTTCTGTATTATTTTCATTTTGATTACTTACGTGATATACGTCTTGAATTAAAAGATCCTTCATTGAATTATTATCATCAGGCGTAAAAATTTCTATAGGTATTTTGGTTTTTATTTCTATATCTTCGGCTGTAGGAATACATTTCAATCTGGGAATTGTTGGCAGAGTAGGAACACAAGAATTTGGAACCAACACTACTGTGCTTCCCAATACGTGGAACGTCCCTTTGCCATCTGTTGTCCTTGTATTGTGGTCAGCATTGTCAAAAGCGAATTGGGCGACTCTACCGGGTGTTTCTAAAATTGCATCCATCGACAGTAGATCTTTCTGTGAGACACAAGATGCTTCAAACAAACGAACTTCTTTGTAAGTTGCAGCAAAACCAAGCCTAGAGATGAAGTCGACTAATGTTTCCGATCCATAATTTTTATGAAGGTAAACCGAAATCCCCAACAGAACTGACGAAATGAAGGATCGCGGCCGTACCAAAGAAATAATTGCATGAGAAATGCTTATTATTTTCTGATAATCCTTTTCAGCTTCTCCGTCTTCATGTAATTCTTCTTGAGAAACCTCTGGATTTATTTCTTCTTCTTCTTCTTCTTCATCCTTCTTGCCTACTTCTATATCTGCTTCATCTTCTTCATTGAATGTTGATGATAAGTTGGAAACGTCTTTATTGTTTTTAAATTTTGTTTTGTTAGGATCAGTGGTCAAGATATCGAGAAAATGGTGTAAAGTTAGTGGTATGTCATTTTTCGCATTACTTAAAAATTCATGGGGAGAAGGATAGATATCCATATCAAAAGTCTGCTTTCGGATATCTTCTCTGACAATTACTGCTGCAGCCTTCACTATAGCAAGTCGTTGTTCTGTGGTATTTGAACTTTTAGATAATTTCAAATGACGCATCAATATCTTATCTACTTTTCCGGTGAATGTTATGGAACTTCTTCCTGAGCCAGATTTTGATATACGAATTCTATTACCAAAATAAGATTCTAGAAGAGTGTAGAAATATTTTTTTGTTGGACGCTCACCTTCCATATTTTCATATAAATCATCTACATAAAATTGGCACTCAGATGAATTTTCGATCAGATTAACAATTTTATTAAAATTGTCGCTGTAGTCGTTGTGAAGTGGACGGCCTGCACCACTTTGCGAAGTATTTTTCCTCTTCAAAAATGAAGTCATGCAATCCAAATGGTAAGTCGCATTTTTTTCCACTAAATTGACTCCATTGGATACACGACTCTTAACTGCAGCACCGAGTGCGTTGTTTTTACTATCAGCAGCATGCTGTAACTTCTCGAGTTCCAATTTTTCGGTTACCTTGAAAATTTTTCTTCTTTTATTTTGTTTTTTCAATTTCTCTCGTTCTTGACTGCACAATTCACCACAAATAAAACAATAACGAGAATAATCGAATTGTGAAGACGATGTAGAACCTTCAAGTGCATCTTCTGCGTGTCTTTTGATCCCGGGCACTGCTCCAACCCGTGATTGACTCTCAGATCTACTCTTTACGGCTTTGACCGAGCGTTCGGATATATAACTTTTTCTACATCGGTCATGAACCGTGAAAACATCCACTTTTTCCCACTCAATCCACAAATCGTCATCGCGTATTTTACTAGCCGCAATCAATTTAACAGCTCCACGTTTGTGGACATTTTGAGTAGGCTCACTGGCCAATTCTTCACTACAAATCGAGCAAATATTGTCTCTCACATCGATATCCATTATAGTTCCAAGCGATGAACTAGTATGAACTAAAAAATAATCGAAAACTACTTGAACACGTATATAATATTGTCACCAAATAAAACAAGATTTTAAAATGCCGTATACGTCCACACACTTTGAAGTTTTCATACAAACTAACTGTAAAATTAAGTCTGAAATAGTTCAACAGTATAATAAAAAAGGAGAAGAAATATAGAATATAAAGAACCTTTACATTTAGACCCAAGTGAGATGAAAAACAATTTCAAACGTAGATAACCGGAATGTAAAATATAAAAGACAAAGATAGGATCATTGAGTTGCGACACAAAAGAGCAGATGTTCACTTTTTTCTGACCTGAGTCCCAATCTTTCTATCTGCACTAGTATATACGGAAGCGGTAAGGGCAAATGACTCATCGAATTTTATTTTAAGATTTTTAATTAGGAAACATTAAGATAATTTAAATTTAACGATGAATTATAATAATTAAAAAACCATTAAGAAAAATTTTCTAATTTTGTCGTTAACTACTTAAGTATTAACATCGAAAATTAATATTTAAATAATATACATTTACATTTTTCATTATTTAGATAATAGTTTTTGAAAAACACAATTATTTTAATGAATTAAAAAAAAAATTATTGGAAATTTTATTTGTCATACGCCGTGACAATTCAAACAGACCCAGCGGCGCGCGCAACTTTCCCCACTCGAGAGCTGCGCAGACTGCGTCGGTAACTAGCTCAGCTGTTAGGCAAGTATTTTTTTATTTAATTTTATTATTTTGTTATTAAAAATTAATATTTTTATAAAAAATTTGTGATCAATGGATTCAGAAAACATTGAAGTTTTATATTATTAACATTTAAACAACTGCACGGTGAAAGAATTTCCGTACATATTGGTTTTAGTCGGCTAAAATATTTTTTGCGACAGTTTTTTATAAATAAAAAAAAATCGGCATCGAAAATTTGCGTGCAAATTGCACCATTGGATTCCTTGAATTTTTTTACATATTTTTAAAAAAAAAAATAGAGTTTGGCAATTACTTCAAGAAAAGTTTCGTAGTGGGGACAGTAGACTAGAACTACTGAACCGATTTGCAAAATTATTTCACTGTTGGGAAGCTACACTATCCCCGGATGACATAGGCTATTTTATATTCTCAAATTATTGTTAAATACCGTGCAAAGCCGGGGTAGACTGCTAGTCATTAATATTATTAATTATTTTATCTTTAACTTTCGTCCATCGACTATATACTCTGTCAATTTATAACTGACAATTCTTCTTTACGATATTAAACGCTTAACAATTTTATTTACATCTTGTGTAAACATGTCTAGCCGATTCAATAATATTATGGGACGTTAAAATTTGTTAAATAACATTTCTTATAAAATTATCTGATTTTCTAACTCAAATGATAGTGCTATCATACTAACGTAAAATTGGTGAAATAAGATAATTATCTTTTGTTTTAACTAGCTTACAATCAATGCTAAGGAGCATTTCAATAATACACTATACAATAATTTTTTACAATCTATTGTAGAACTACTTCGTCCTTTGTGCATTATACCGATGAGTTTACTTAGCCCGTAACCGACACATGGTGCCACTCAACTTTTTAGTATTTACAATAAGGTAATAAAACAAGGGTTTCTTGCGAGATAAAGACTCGGCTGTGAGAAAACTAAACCCGAGGTTTCCTCGTATAGTAATTCTAATACTATGTCCTTGAAACCATCTGTTTTGTGTTGTTATATTTTTAAAATTTTCTTGAACTCGACTCAACATAATTTTTCTACCAACAATGAATTTTACTTATTGAGTTACTGGCAACACACGTAATATTTATTTTCAACGACTAACGAAAAGGATATTTTGAACTTTTCAAAGACTTTAACTAGAAACACTTTTATACCAACATGTGTTATTTAGGCATTTCGAATTTCTACGTTATAACTATTTACTAGTTTCTACTTTCTCCTTTGTGTATTGTTCACAAAATATATGTGACCGCCGGGTTTTATTTTATAGTTTTGCCAAAGATAATTTCTTCAAACTTGGTGTCATATATTTTATATATATTATTAACATGCTTATTCATTATTTTTCAATCAGATTTGAGTATATATACTAACTATACCTAACAATAAGTTCGTTTTCCGAATTGTTAATCTTTGCAATTTGCAATAACTCCACATTAATAAAATCAATCATTATACTCTCTTATAGCTAACTAATATCCAATTGTAACGATTAAAAATCAAGGCGTTACTAAATTATATTGTGATTCTGATTAAGACTACTGCTTATTTATTTTGAAAATGTATAGTTACTTATAACCGCGACAACATTCTTTGGAACCGCATAGCGAGTACTCACTGCTTGATCGCGCAAGTATATCAATGCTACATCCGGTATGCATAATTCGGAGTTCTGCTTCATTATTTATTAATTTACTATTTCTTCATGTTATTACAATTACTACTTGCAATAACACTTTATTTATTATCGAGCAAGCATTACTAAGGCGACTTGATTATACCTATTAATACACTAATTCAAGTTATATCATAATTAATTATTTTTAACTTCTACATTACCAAATTTATCGTTCATTATAACCATGACACTCAGTGTCGTATTACCAAATGAGCGATGATGAGTTGACCAGCTTAAGGCCCTGATTCCTCATTTGCTGATGAACTATTTTATCGTAATCATCCGTTGTTGATGTCACTCTGACGTTGAATCCAGTAACTTCTTTTGTGTTGAACTCATCATCCATTATCTGCATCCGATTTCTGGTGAACTCGCTGAGAATGGAATTTCATTTGCAAAACAACTCACCATTGAGTTGTTCTGTTTCTTCATAATTCCACTTTTTCCAGATGCTTCAATCCTGTTTCCTTCTGCAAGTACGATGCCTCTACGAAGTATATCTCAACCGCAGCTATGGATATTCTTAACTACTTCAATTTTCAGAGAAGTTACAATTTTCGAAGATGTAGTAACATGACCTTAGGTGATCTAACTACAAGGTAGCCAAATTTGATAATTGAATCAAGTTGACCCAGCACTCAACCTATTGACCTTGAAACTGATGCGAAGCCACAATATTTGCACTAACAATAACTTCTCAATTATAATTAATATATTATAACTCATTATAACATTAATACACCACACTTTCCACGGAACACGGATTTCCAATCCCACTTCTGATCTGTAAGACTCGAGGTTTATATTTTGTATACCACTCATATTTATTTATACATCTACAAGTAATAACCCGAAAATGACTACGGAATGAAACATCTAATAAAAGCCAATATAATTAAGGGATGACAATGACTGGGGGACGTTGTACTAGGACCCATCGCGTGAGGTCCTCATGAAGGGTGGCGTCGGAATGCCCCTAACAATCTCTCTCGTAGTCCTCTCAACCCTCGTTGAGTGGGGGCGAGTTTTGTCACGGGCTGGGGGTAAGGTCTAACGTCACAGATCTCGGGCCTCACGATACTCGACAGCCGTCAGCCTCGGCAATAAGAATAGCGTTGCTTACATGAATTAATTTTTAGAAATTAAATCTATTAAATTATTACATGCGATTAATTGGTGCAACTACTCGAAAAAATAATAGAAAAATATTACTTTTTTCACAGTATATTAGATATAGTTAAAGTCGAAGCAAAAATTATTGAAGAAATTATAAGTAGGGTTATTAACGAGTAAATAATTCGAATTATTTAAAAATTCATTAATTAACAAATCAATAACAATAGGAACTAAGTTTTTTGATTCACGCTGTCTTCATTATCGCCTTAAACGTGAAATAATTAATTTTTCTTAATCCTCAAATTTGCAAAAAAGTTTGTCACACATCGTTTAAATTCTTTTTTGCTGAGTTTGAGATTTAAAGGTGTCTTCATCTTTGTATATCCTAAAAAAATAATCAAAATATTAATTTTAATTTAATTTAAATCCTAATTTTGTTTTTTATAGCTGAAACATTAGTCCTCTAACTGTATTTATCTTTAATTTTTGTAAATGAACCTTTAACCTTTATATTATTTGTTAACTTTTGAATTTACAGAGTTCTGTTGTTTATAACGTACTTACGTTTAACGGTTTTAACTATATTATTTGGGACAGCTACTCCCTTTCTACCTTTCAAAGTCATCTTTGCTAGCTCTTTTCGACCAACTAACACAAGCAGCAGGTTTCTTATCATTTTTTTCGGGATATTTTTACAGTTTTGGTTAATGCTGTCAAGTACTCTTTTTTTTATGAAAACTTTACTACCTTCAATCAATTCAATCATTGCAGAATCTGTAGCGTCTTCATCGTCAGATATCTCCGAATCACTATCAACGTCAGAGCGTTCATCGTCATGATTAAATGCAGTGTTGACATACATTGCTACTACCAAAAGAATCATCCAATTGATCATTCATCGATCTATCAGCCTCTTTATTCGTACCAGAAACAACGATTTTTTCAATAGCAACATTTTGATCAGCATTATTTTTTTCTGTAACAACTGGCTCTATATCAACATTTAGTTTGGCATCATTTTTTTCAGCAACTGAGTTTTTTTCAGTACTAACATGTTTTTCAGCAGTATTATCGTCAGTCAAAACATTTCGTTCAGAAACATGATCATCGGCAACGAAAGCAGCAGCAGAAAGTTTTTCAACATTTTGTTCACGCTCATTTTTTTCAGGAACGTTATTCTCAGTAACAAAATTGTCTCCAGCAGCAACAAGATTTCCAACATTTTGTTTAGCAACAAAATCTTGTTCTACAGAATTATTTTGTTCAGAAACATCGTCAGTAGTAACATTTAGTTCATCCAAAATTTCGTTTTCAGCAATGTTACCCAAAGCAACTGAATCGATTTTAAGGGCAACCAGTTTTTTGGCAACATCATCAGCTGTAACGACTTTTTCAGCAGCAATATTTTGTTGAGAAACATCATCAGCAATAAAAATGTTTTCAGAAACATAATCCTTGGCAAGAAAATTCTTCACAGTATCAACAATTTTTTTAGTAGCATGATTTTTAGCAGCAAAACTTTTTTCAAAAGCAATATGTTTTTCAGAAACATCGTCAGTGAAAACATATTTTTCAGCAACATTTACCTCAGCAAAAGAATTCTTTTCAACACCAACAAGTCTGTCAGCAATGAGTAAATCATGTTGTTTTGGTTGTTTTCTTTTAATTTTGGAATTTTTAATGTATTACTTAACGTTTGTTAAAGCAAAAACTCAAAATTTTTGCCAGTTATGCAGCCTGGAAGGCATTTACGGAATTGAATGAACTTTTTACAATTTTTTAATCAGACTTACGTAAAAAAGAATGATAATACTTACTTGTGTTTGTCGTTTATGCTTATGATTTTATATTTTATTGTTTACATTTTGAAAAACTATAAATTTGAAAGGAATTTGGATATAAAGAATTCGCTGGAGCTTATAAGTAAGATTTTTTTACTGGTATTTATTATTAACAAAAAACAAATTCACTTTAATGCATGCAAATGTGTAAGTTTTTGAAAGTTTATCAAAAGTATGTACATGTAATAATCTGTTGTGTATGTGAGCATAAATGTAACAATAAAATCTAGAAAATATTCTCTTAACCGTGAAATAATTAGAATAAATAAAAAAAACTGATAAACAAATGGAATTAAAAATGTAAAAAATTTATTTTTGAGTAGTCTAATAATTACTCTATAAGATTGTCTTAAATCATAAAAGCCGTAACTTCAATAGTTTAAAAGATATAATTATTTAACAATTCAAGTAATGCATTTTTTTATAAAAAAATGTTTATAAAAATTGAACCACATAGATATCGAGGATATAAAAAATTTACTTTATAAATCATTAAATTGTCTAACAGATCGTCTTGAATGTCAAAGACCGTATCATCAATAGTTTACAAGTTATAACAATTTATAAGTTGATAAAATAGTTGACCGCTTCAAATTTGATGAGGTAAATTATTTTAAAATTCAATAAAAAATAGAGAAAAATTTTTTTCACAACTTTGATGTACATGGCTGAATTTGTAATTTTTTAAAGCAACGGAAAAAAAATAAAACGAAAATGGAAAATTGTTTATAACAAATTGTTTATAAAATAAACAATGAAAATTTAAGTGAAAAAAAATTTTTTTTCATAATTATATTGAGGATTGTAAATGATGATTTAAAAAAAAAAATTATTTCTTCATAAATAATTTAAATAGTGGATATGTTACGTGTGAGCCTACACCTGGTTATTTACCTGTCACGTAAACAGACCTCCGGACTAGCTCAGCGTCTCACTGAAAAATATTTAGATGTTGATAAGAGGGTGGGTCGCTCAGTGAATGAAGAATACTCGTGAATTACGGTACTAATTGTTTATTGGGCGTCCCCAAAGCATGGGAGTTGCCCGAAATGGCCCTGAGAGTCTTTTTTACAAACTAATTCTATTTATGAAAGCAAATCTAATCCAGTACAATAATACATTCGATGCAATACTTTTGATTCTATAACTGAGAGAGAGAGAGATGGGACAGCAACGAGAATGAGAGTCTTAGGAGACAATTAATCACGATGCAAGACAGCTCGGACTCGACATAGATTCGGACAGACTAAACGACTGACTGATTACAAGTGGCCGCTCTTCCTGGAGGTCCCAGGTTTACGTAACCTCGGTCGCGGATGCCGCCAAACACCTGTATCACTGCGTGGAACTTGTATTATTCTGCGGTTGAACTCAGATTATTCCGCCCTTAGGAACTAGGTGGTTATTTTCAAGTTCCCTAGTCAGCAGAAAATGGTATCAAGGCGCCGAAAGTGGTTCCCTGTGCTGGAGTACCTGTTCGCTCGGTTTCTACAAGAAAGTGTCTCATCAGCACCACGTGTAAGTAGTGATTCTCCGTAACCAGAGTCAGGCTCGGAATACAACGGAAATTCGGTGTCTAATTCATGTGGGCAAGTTGGTCCATCGATTTATAGAAATATATATGATTTATCATAATATTGACGGGACGGTAGACCCACCCGTTACAGGATAAATGAAAAAAACAATTATAAACAATTAAAAAATTTTTTAAAGAAAAAAATTTTTTTTTAAAAATCATTATTTCATTAAGACAATAAAATGACAAAAAAAAATTTTCCAATATATTTAACTTGTCTATTTATTTATAACAAATTTTTAAACAATTAACATTAAAAATTTTTTAGCCAAGCTATTAAACGCAATATGTTGATACAAAAACAACCAAAATTAAAAATGTGGGAAAAAATTTTTTTTCTATAATATTAGCCGGATATTTCAATTTTTTATAACTTTGAAAAATCATTATAAACAAATGAAAAAACTTTTATAAACTTTTACTACGCGGTATTGTTCATTATTTATATAACAAGAGCTCCTAAGAGAAAAAAAATTTATAGACACATTTTTTAAACTTTTATAAGAGATTTTATCAAAACTCAAGTCTACGAAAAATTAGTTAAGGAGTTAGATCCACTTGTAAGTTCGAAAAAATGTGTTTTTTTGTTAATTTTTTCTGGAGAGGCTTTTTATTGAATATATACATAAAATATATGAACATTTAGCGAATTCAACGTATTCTAAGAATTCATATTTTATTAATAAAAATATTGGGTTCCGTCGTTCCTGTAGAAGATCTCCTGAAGGTCCTCCACAAAAAGCTGTCTGGCAAAAGTATCTAAGAAGATCCTGTGAAAATTTCAAGTCAATCGGTCAAGCGGTTTCGGAGAAATATTCCTCACCGACTTTCAAAACATCGTTTCGAGAAAAACGCATTTAAAGTTTTGGCTATTATTCAAACTACCTTCAAACGCTCGGAGACGTCTTTACAAATACGCTCATTAGTCCGAAACTATTTACCGGATTACTTTGAAATTTACAGACAATATTCTCGAATATATATATATATATATATATATATATATATATATATATATATATATATATATATATATATATATATATATATATATATATATATATATATATATATATATATACATTCAAAATATGCAAAAAAAAAATTTCGGTTTTTTCAAAATTACAAGTGGATATAACCTGTCAATTAACATTGAATAACTTTAACAAAAATCAAGCTAAAAATTTTTTTTTGGCGGGGCTATATTTCTTCAAGTGTCTAGATGACACTATAATTTATTCAGATTTTTAAATTAATATTGAATGTTTTAAAATAATTATTTTTTGTTGCATACTTTGCTTGACAGCGACGCCTACGCGTCGAAACAGCCGCGCGGAGCCCAATTTTCAACGTTAAATTAAAATTATAAATAATCGAGCTACAACTCCGGGAGTCGAGACTTATTTTGCTAAAATTTTCTCCTCTTTCATGATCTTTTCTCAAATTTCAGATATCTTTAATATTTTTAAAGTTATAGCAACAAAATATTGACTCCCTTTTTTCCATTTCGTTTTTTGTTTATAACAAATGAAATTTTTAATGGCAGATAAATTAAAAAATACCTCTTTCTCAGAATTAAATTCTGAATCCAATGCACCAATCGCCATATTTTTAAGACTTTAGGGTCGATTTTTCGCAGAAAACTCACTTCCCGACTAGACTATCTGCATTCAGTCAATAACTTCAGTCTAGTATATATTGTCATATCTGAAAGTGTATACGATCTGAACATATCTCAGTGGTAAATTTACCAAACTGCAAATTTACCGCTAACCTCAAAACACCAACTCTTTGGCCCTGTTTATGAGGCTTGAAAAACTGCGTCGAATGCCACCAACTGCAAAAAAATCGGTTCATTCATTCAAAAGTTATTGCAGTTTGAAAACTCAAAAAATAGTGTTTTATCAAACTTCTATTAGACTTTTGAGCTCAAAAGGCTCAAAAGCATAAAAAAGTTATCTCTTTGAGCTTGGAGAGCTCAAAACAACACATAAACTGTATTTTTGAGCTCGAAGAGCTCAAAAACGGCATAAGTGAAATTTTAAGCATCCAGGTATGGAATTAGCGGGAAGTTGCAGAGATGGCCTTCAGGGTCAACCGTTTTCTTAATTTTTTTTTTCTAATTTTAGAATCTCTTATTAAACATGTATCTTTAAGACAGTAAAAAGTTTGAATAAAATATTTTATTCTTTCTTTTAAAAAAAAATGTTGAAAATATGCTATTCTTTCACATTTCTATTTATAATTTAAAAATTATATATGTACAACATATAAAATTATATACATTGTCGCATAAACAATAATGAACATGAAATCGAAATTTTACGTTACAGACTACGAGTCGAACATATGGAACGGCAATTAGCAAATTTAACAGGACTTGTCCAGAAAGCTCTCACCCAAAGTCCACATTCCACTACGATTCAAGATTATATACAAGTTTCTAGCGACTGTGATTTATATTCTAGGAGCCCAGGTATTTAGTTTTTAATATAAAATTTCTTCTTGTCATAAATGATAAATTAATTGTGCGTCTTCTTGTTATGATTTCTATTCATCAAGTTCAATTTTCAAATTTGAATGTCGGTGATTACACCTGTGTGATTGTGTATATTTGCCCTATTTTGTCAATTTTAATTTGAATTTTCGCGGCAAAAAAAAAAGATATCGGGAGGTCCGAACACTCCTCAATAGTCTAATGCCAAAAATTTTCATGATTATACAATAAAGTATATTGAAGCATAAATTTTTGCATCGTAGCTCCTAAACTTTTTATGCCAAATGTAAGAAGGTGCATGAAAATGAGTTAATTCATCCTGAAGTTGTAGCACCCAGTTATATTTAGCTATAGTTGCATCGTATTTGGTGAGTTGCACAAGTTTGGTGGAACACATTTTTGGGATACAGTGATCCTCCATATCTAATATCTTATATACCCATCCGAGGGCCATTCTCAAGACTCTGACCTTTACAGTTCTCACGTCCAGTTCAAGTTTCAGATCGGCAGAGGGAGTGCCCAGGGGAAGAAGTAAGAGCCACTTGAAGAAGGATAGCTGTTGTTTTTCTAATTTATCAATGTAGGGCAAACCCCATATATGTGGGGAGGGCCATGTATGTGATGCATATAAGAGGGTGCTGTTAACTATGCTGTCATAAATCTTAAGGTAGCCTTCCCAGGACTCCGCTCTGATGTTAGCAAGCGTAGAGATAGCATCACCAGCTGCTATCTGAGCTCACTGGCAGGCTGCCTTAATGGCTGAAAGCCCTCGTAAAGAGCCCGCGAAAGGCGCCCCCAGGTAATGTAGTCATCTACCCAATCAGCAGGTTTTCCTCCGTATGAGAGACTCCAGTTCTCATCTGAACCTCGCCTCCTGAAACAAAAAATTTTAGTTTTATCTATGTTAATAGTTAACTTATTTTGTGTGCAATATTCCTGTAATATATTAAGGAAGTTCGAGCGTAACTAATGAGTCAAAATAATGTTAAAGTTTTTTTTTAATTTTAGTTTTCCCAATATTCGTCAAAATTATTTATTTTAATTTAAAATAATTTAAACAATTTAATAATTAATGATTTTTACTTATTTAATAAAGTAAAGTAATAAAATGACTTTGGTATTTATTACTTGCCGGAATAAATAAATAGATTTGGCAATAGCGCGCTTGATTATACCCATAACAGAGACGTGGATGAGTGTGTGAGTTAAGCATCTCTCTCTCTGTAACTATATTTCTATCCTTTTCATTTTTCTCAGCTGTTGACGCGATGTTGTCAAATCTTTATTCGAATAAATGGCTGATGATAAGCGAGTTACAAATATAAAATTTGACTTTAAATATTTCAAAAATTATATCGGTAATGTATTATTATTAAATTGTTTTTATGTTTTGCAATAATCCAAGTTTCTTATGTATAGTTTTTTATTCGTTAAAGTTGGGAGGATACTATTGAAAAAAATAATTAAAGTCTCGACAAAAGTTTGTCCACCATAAGGAGCCCGTGTATAAGGAGATAAAATATGTGATTTTTAAAATTTAATACCTAAGTAACTAAACGGTGAATCTTTTTTAAATTTTGGGATTAGATAAATGACGTATTTCTATATACGTAGGGTAGATGTACCGTTTGTGGCCACTTTAAGCGATTCCATATTTTTTATTTAGAATTTAATTAACTTAAGTAAAGTATATAATAACGTAATATGGATTAATGATATCTTTAATACATTAGTTATCGAATAATTAAAAGCAAATACCTTATAAACTTACTTTAGTTTAAAAAAATATAAATAATTACCTGTATCATACCTGTTGTTTCACCAGTAGTGGCCATAGAAGTACTACTTTTGGCCATCGGTTGCACCACTTGTGGTCATAATAAATAAAAGTTTTTGGTGAATGGAATATTATTAATATTTACTCAATTAATTAGCAAAATATCAATTTATTTTTAACGTATTTGAACATAAAATAATAAAACTGTTACAGGTAAAGAACTTTAAGTTAATTTTTAGACATTTTTCGCGGTTTTACAGATTTTTTCGCAGGTAATTCTTTAGCTAATTTTTTTCTAGCTTTTTCCTCTAATTTTTTTTTCTTTTTCTTTGTCATTTTTTTCTTTTTCTTTAGCTTCCATAATTTCTATCCACTTATCAGCTATTATTACTGAAGGCAAATGTTTCACTGCACGTTTGCGCTTTGATGACTGTTTTTTAGACTTAGGCCACATAACTATTTCATTTATGACTTCGTCTAATGATTTTCGACGCATTGTTATAGTATTAGGATTAGATACATTTTCCGTGCTAACAGAAGAAACAGCATCAGGTTCTGTTACCTCAATAATAACAGGTGATGATTGGATAGCGTTATCACTGGAAGGAAGAATTGGTCTAACACTGTTAGAATCATTATCAATATCTAAAGAGATAGGAGGTTCAAGTAAAAAAGGAACTCCAAAATCTGAATTTTGGTTAGGACTGTGAGAGATCAAGGATTCCAATTGTTCATCGACTAAAAAAGAATAAAAAACAAAATTAAATCAAAACATGATTTTAAAATTAAATTAAAAAACCAATGGAAAGACACTGAAAACCGATTAACATTCGGAAGTGTTTAAATTTTTGTTTTGTCTAATCATATACTCACCTTCATCAAGAATAGGCTCTGAATGTCGTTGTCATTGGGAATCGAAGGATTGAGATCTTTAGACGCGAGAGTGAGGCACGATGAAGATTGCAGTTCATTATCAACATTTTTATCATCTTTTACAGCCTTGACCCAAAGATCATACAAAAGCTCGTATTTATCATCAGCTTCCCAACAAATGCCTGCGGCTCTTGCGTTCTTGAATCGTTGTAAAACTTCTGCATCAATTTTACTTTCAACGAATTGTCGATGAGATGAAACTTGTGATGATTTTTGTGAATCAGATTCGTTAAAAATATTGTGATCATTTTGAGATTCTTTCATCTCAACACATTTAGTGTAATCAACTGCGTCAGCATCGAATGGACATATGCCACAAGCTTTAAATCCACTCTTAATAACATTAACAAAATTTTCTTCATTAATGAGCTTTGACAAAAAAGCTGGAACATTATGTTTTTGCACATCAGCACCATTATTTTCAATTCACCAATTACGGACCAAATTCTTCCACCGTTGTTTTAACGGGGGAAAAAGATACATCGAGTGGCTGGAGAATATGTGTTGCGTGTGGTGGGAAACAGTACAGGATAATTTGTTTCTCTTTACAGAACTTACTTAGATGGATCGACATGTGAGAGACATGACCATCTAAGAATACAATCACTGGGAGTTCAATTTCACTCTCTTGAAGAAATGGATAAAAAACATTTGGAAAGTATTCATAAAAAGCTTCACTAGTCATGCATCCGTTTTCTGATTTCCCTATCCCCCGATTCTTTGGAGCAGAATCAACACAAATCTTCGGTAATCGTTCGTATTTGAATATTTTTAATGGGGGTGCAAACTCTCCAGCAGCATTAACATTAAACAATGTCGTTACATTTTCTTTCTCATTACCAGCTACATCGTAGACAGCCTTTCCTCTTTCGGCCAAAACAAGACCACCCTTTGGCGCAAGATGTATTGCTGTTTCATCCATATCAAAAACCCGTCTAGGATCTTGAAGAATTTTAATATCTTCACCAAGCTTTTCGGCTACATGCGAAAACCAAGAACGTATACTACTCTCAGTGACAACTGCCCAAACCTTGCAAAGATGTTCAGCTCTTTGTTATCCAACGCGTGGATGACGTTTAAGGAAACCTTCAAACCACTTTCTTCCAGGGATATTGTTTTTAAACGGATTTTTCATCCCTTCTGCTTCCACTAATTGTTTCACAGAGTGTATCAAAAAATCCTTATTTATCGGAAAACCCATCTTACTAGTCCCTAACAACCACTCTTCCAATTTTTCTTCGATATGATGACCAAGTACAGATTCCGGACCCACGCGACCTGAAGATTCTGGAGCTTTTCCTTTCAGCTTATTACGCAATGTCGTTCTAGGAATATTATATTGTTTAGATGCCGATGCAATAGCAGTTCCACTTTTGATTAACTCTAAAGCTTTTTTTAAATCAGCTTCAGGATACTTAAAAAACATCCTTTTAGGTTTGCTGATTGTCGCTTGAGAAGACTTTGGAATTTTCTCCACGGTCTTCTTTTTTATTTTCGATGGCATTTTAATTTCTAAAATATACAAAACTAAAGAATTAATTATTAGTTTAATGATTAAAATCTTTTATTAATTATTTTAAAATTAATAACTACATAATATATACTCGAGTAACTCAAGTTGTCAAGCAAATAAATATGATGGCCAAAACTGGAAAATACATGTGGTCATGGCATGACCAAAAGTAGCGCTTGTATGTTTTTGTTGTACTAGTTGTGGCTGTTATGTCCAAGGGCGTTTTTAGAGCGGTAGCGTAAACGGTGGAGGTTAGGACTAACAGTTTAAAGAATACGCAACGGAGGTTATAATTCCGTTGTTTTCATTGTTTATGTGGGACGTTTCGATGTACGAATTTACCACGCCTTCGTTTGAGACTGTACACGGATTTTAATTAGGAGTAGATGTACTTACTACTTGCTGGATTATTTCTTAGGATCGGATCCGTGATTCCGGGGCTGATCGTAGTGCCTTTTCCTTGATTGGACCCTCTGTTGGTATTTGCAGCGAATGGATGTGGATGGATTTGGGTTGCTTATTCTAAGGAGTCCTTATTTTACGAAATGAACTTATTCGAAACAGATTTCACTTTTCAAGATTTATTTAACAAACACCAAAACCTTTACACTTTCACAATTTTTATTAGATCGAAATTATTTATTAATGAATTTTATTTATTTTGAGCTAACGTCCTCCAGTCCCCCGTAGGGTAAAGGGCGCAAATTTAGCTTTAAAAGATCTTAAGTTACTTATTGACCGAACTCTCGCCTAAGTGCAGGGCAAATTAGAACTTTGAGAATCCGGTTCTTTAGATTTTCTTATTGGTCAAAATCTCGCCTAAGTGCAGGGCAAATTAAGACTTTGAGATTTTGAGTCTCTAAATTTTATCTACTGACCGAGCTCTCGCCTAAGTGCAGGGCAAATTAGAACTTTGAGAATCCCGACTCGTAGACAATATTAACAACTAATACGTGGCCTGCCGGTTAAACCACGTCCAAACTTCCTCTAAGTGCAGTGCAAATTAAAGCAAAGGACTCTACAAGGCACGGGTCTGTCAAGTTAAACGCGGAAGTCGAATTAACTAACAAAAGACGTGGATTTGGCTGTTGATCGCCTTTTTAAAAGCTCGCGGTGCTGAGATTGCAGAAGTCCCCGCTAGTCAACCAACAGTCACGTAGCTTACATTTTATTGTGGCTTTCGCGAATGGAGAAGTCTTCCATCTGCGCGGGTGATTTAAATAAATGAAAAAATGCGGGTGGACATAACATTCCCCCGGAAAAGCGAGAAGCTAGTATAGTTTTTCGGTTTTCCTATGGCCGCCTTCCCCATAAGCGAGAGCCACTTACAATCTTTAGATAAAGATATTCTTATCATAATAAAAGAGTAATGAGGAAAGTCATCTGGCGCGAATATTTAAATTTAAATTTATATTTTTATTTCGCACTGTATTATATGCTGACGGATGGTTAATCGTCTTCGTCGCTTCTCGAGTTCGCGAAGCCGTGTTGAGTGTCAGTATTGTCTGAGCAGTGATTAGGTTTGCTTGGCAAAATTAATTCTATAATAAAGGAAAGATGTACTCAGTGCAGAAGAATTTCGAGGGGTATGGTACTTGGTACCAGATGGTCGTGATGGTTTACGGGGAAAAGGTAAGTTGGAATTTGGTATATACATTAGAGAAGAGCGTTAAAAGGAAAAAGGAAGAAAAAGCAAGAAAGAAAAAGGAGAGATAGTGAATTGAATATAAAACTTCAATTTTTTTTTTTTTTTTTTTTTTTTCAAGGACATAAGGGTGGGTATCCAAATTTTGAAGGATTTGGCGCGTCCAGTGAATCCGGCTGAGGGGCTTCGTTTGGTATCTCAACTGATGGACTTGTTCGGTCCTCTTTCACCTGAGGCAGTGAAAGCTGCAACTTTCTTTTGTCTCCAGGGTATTGAGTTCGTATCAGACCCATGGGGATTTGAAGAAGTGGTTAGTCCAAACAGCGGAGATTTGGAGATTTTGAGGGTCGCCTTGGTGGAGGCGGTATTCAATGGCCTAATCGCTATGCCCTAATGGTAAGTGAGACATTCTGATTTATATTATTTTCGTTAACAAGGAAATATTCATATGTAGAAAGAAAAAAATATTTTCCCCTTATATATATATATATATATATATATATATATATATATATATATATATATATATATATATATTAGGGTGCTTTTTTGCGACTATTTTTTCACTTCCATCCCGAAATTTTGTTGGAAATACACCCAAAAAAATTCCCTGAAAGTTTGAGCCCTTAATATTAATATTAAGTACTCCTACACAGCGTGTGAAGATTTCCCATTTGAATTATACGAGAACTTTCATTTTTTTTTTTTAAATTTCTATAGCTCAGTGGCATTTCATAGCATCGCTTTGACTATGGACGGGTTTTTTTCAGAATTAAATGTTCTACAAAAGTGTCCATTGTTACGAAGTCGTAACACATACTGGCGGGGTAGTACGGACCGCCAAACCGAATTTTTTATAGAATTCTTGTTTTTTCACTCATTATCTCATAAACAACAAGACATACAGAAAAAATGTAAATAATAATTTTGTAGGAAATTCAATTTTCTACAAAAAAGGTCCTTAGCACCAAATCACTAAGATCGATATTTTCTGAGATATTAATCATTGAAGTTTACCTAGCATTGAATTTCCACAAAATGTTGAATCAAATCTTAAAAAATATTGATTTTTTTCTTTTTAGGAGGTACAGGGAGTTCATCCTCAAAATCAGAATATGTTCGTTTCAACCCACTGGAATTTGATGATAGACTACAAAAACTTGCTGGCATCGAATGTTGCGATAATTTCATGCCTAAAACAATTTTTTCAGAATTAAATAAATAAACCCAATCGATTCAAATATTTTTCAAATTTTATATTCAGCTTCTGTTATCCAGAAGCAAAGATATTCTTTGAATTGAGTTTCCGTCAATTTTCCCCAATAAAAATAAGACAAAATGATATATATGTGTTTTAAATTTATTGGTTACAGAGACTTTAATTTTTAATAGCGTGGGAATTTTCGACTGCAAAAAAATCGAAAACAAATTTTTTTTTTATTCAAGTCAAAATTTTTGTCAAAATTGAATAAATTTTGATTTATCTCACTTATTCAGATTTACTTGATAGAAATTTTACCAAAAATGATAGACTAATAATTAGAAAAAAAGTTATGAATCTAGAAACAAATTTTAAAATATTGAAAAATTATATAGAATTCAATTTTCAGAAAATGAGGTTAAGAAAATTAGAATTTTAATGCGAATTAAATTTTACAAGTAAGTAGAAAAAATATGAGTCTAAATTATAAGAAATTGTTTTCGATTATTAAAAAATGATTGATTGTTGAGCTTGATAATTTATAGTTGTATGTGAGAAGAAACTAACCAATTTCGTCTGTATTATTCTCATTATCTTCATTTGTTATTTCCTGTTCAGTGTCAGATTTATTCTGAAAAGTTTCCACCGGCAAGAAATTAGTAACGGGCGAGTGAATATTGGTTTTCCCCTTTTGACACTCATTCAGAAATTGTTGCTGCTCTTTTGGCAAATTCTTAACCATTGTGGAATTCGAAATATCGAACAATTTATCTAGTTTTTGGTTAAACTTTTCAACATTCTGTTTTTGTGCTTTCGATTTTTTTCCCTCTTGTGATGTGTCTTCACTTTTATATATTCGGCATAAAATTTTTCCAACTTCGTAAGACTGTGCTGAGGACGTATAGTTGGAATCTTGAAACTAGCCCGAATAGTATTAGTATCGTTAATAACACTAGTAGCACTATTTCGAATAGTTAATTTTAAAGACTGATGTTTATACATAAAAAAATTTAGTAAGTCACGATACGAAGGCAGCTTATTATTATTTATTTGGCTTCTTTCAAATCCAATTAAATAATTCCAAGTTTTATTACCAATTTTTTCACTCATTTTAATGATGGTTAAAGTCGACCTAACCTCAAATTTAACAAAGTATACATACAACGGCGTCACACTGATCAATGCCCACTAAGCTTTGTTCTTACTCTCGCGGGATTAGTACGCGAAAACAAAGAAAGCGCTGCAATTAAAGGGGAAATTTGTTGAACGCATTCAAGGTCAAGTGAAAGCTCAGTAGTACTACCAGAGCAAGAAAAATAAACCGCAATTAATCAGTATCACAATACACAGCAACAAAGAAACATCCTATATTATTCGTAATGATCATACACAATATATTTTTATCTAGAATTTCATTGAAATTGAATTATTAAATGATAAATTCAAATATTATGGGGTGATTTAAATGAGAAATTTATTTAAAAATAAAAAACTTCAGAAAAATACAATTAAAAATTTTTTACGTTAAATTTGTAACTTAATCAATAAGTAATTACTAATTATAATTATGATACGAATAAAAAAATCATTATTTTTTAAGATTTGATTCAACATTTTGTGGAAATTCAATGCTACGTAAACTTCAATGATTAATATCTCAGAAAATATCGATCTTAGTGATTTGGTGCTGAGGACCTTTTTTGTAGAGAATTGAATTTCCTACAAAATTATCATTAACATTTTTTCTGTATGTCTTGTTGTTTATGAGATAATGAGTGAAAAAACAAGAATTCTATAAAAAATTCGGTTTGGTGGTCCGTACTACCCCGCCAGTATGAGTTACGACTTCGCGACAATGGACACTTTTGTAGAGCATTCAATTCTAAAAAAAAACCCATCCATGGTCAAATTGATGCTATGAAATGCCACTGAGCTATAGAAATTTAAAAAAAAAAAAATGAAAGTTCTCGTATATTTCAAATGGGAAATCTTCACACGCTGTGTAGGAGTACTTAATATTAATATTAAGGGCTCAAACTTTCAGGGAATTTTTGGGTGTATTTCCAACAAAATTTCGATGGAAACGAAAAAAAAATAGTCGCAAAAAAAGCACCCTAATATATATATATATATATATATATATATATATATATATATATATATATATATATATATATATATATATGTATAAATACTGACTACTTATATGAAGTATAATAAAAAAAGAAAAAAAAATTGAGTTTATTATGTTTTATTATAAAAAAAATAAATATTTTTTTTTTTTCTTCTTTTCCTTTCCCGCCCCTCTCTATGATCCAAATAACTAAATAGGATAGGCTGAATTAGTAGGTTAGGTATTGATTAGTTTAAAATAGTGAAGAGAAAGGGAAAGTGGGGATTTATTTAGTACGTGAGAAAATGAAAGACGGAAGGAAGAAGTGTATTTATAATATTGGTACTATATTTATGATTGATACGCGTATCTATGTATACGTAGATACATATATAAGCGCATATATGTAGATATACGCATCTGTACGTGTGTGTATCATATCAAGCAAACGAAGTTATACAGCTATGGGCGTGGCTAGTCGAGAGGTAGTTGCGAATGAGCTGGTATGGGTAATTTATCTCGCTTGACTTAGCGGTTTTGTTATAATTATCGCTAGATGGCTCTCCTTGTTCTCTTAATTACTTATATTTATTCTTGTTGAATATTAGACGTTTGAAATAATCGTTTTGAAAAACAATTTTATGATTTCTTAATTTTTGAAAAATTTATATGAGTGACGTTAGCTCGATTATATAAATTTTGATTATTGTTTATAATTATTATTTAATTATTATAATATAATTATTATAATTGTATGTTTATATAGAAGAAAGGTTTTTATAATATAATCATTTATAGTTTGTGGTTATAAGTATATGTGATAAAATATAAGAATTGTAACAAAATATAGTAATAATAATATGATAGTATGATAATAATATAATATATTAATATATATAATTTAATATATAAATGTAGCGATAGTATAATGAGGAGAAGAGTTTTAAGAATTTGTAGTTGTGTATTTTAAAAGGAAAATAAGAATTTAATTTTTATAAAAAAAATTTTTTTATTGGGGTTTTGCGCTATTCTCACTCGTCCCCCAAGGCCGAGGATAATCTTATTTTCGGTCTTGTGAGTCATAAAGCAGCAAAACTTATTCGGGATTTACTGGTAAATTTACTGGTTTTCATTATACTATCTACTAATATATGAAGATATTTTAAAAATTCAATTATGTTCCTTGAATTAAACTGTTTATACAAACTGTTGGTTCGTTTTTGGCAATTTTTTTTTTTTTTTTTTTTCGTTAAACGAAATTTCTTAATAAGACAGCAAAATTTTTATATTATCATTTTAAGTTATTTTCTCACTTTTCCGCAAAGGAGCCATCAGTTTGTAAAAAAATTTTTTTTTTTTATAAGTGACCTTAAGTTCTACGATGTTGATGTCGGAGTTGATTTCCTAAAATGGTGATTTGTAGTCTCTTAATCGGAATGTTTTCGACTTCTTTGGTGTCTCGACGATTTTTGGAGGAGCTTCGGTAACTGTTTGCTTGGTGGTAGAGCTTTCTTCATCGTTGTTATCGGATTTTTCTGACGTTGATTCGCTTACTTCTGACATCTCGCTTGTTGTAGGGGTTGATTTCTCTTCTTCGATTGTTTCTAGCTGGATTACAACTGCTTTTTCATCTCGCTTGTTGTACTGGCGACGTTTGGGTAGGAATCGGCGGATAGTTTTCTGTGTAGTTATCCCTCCTATTATAAGTGATATTATTCCAATCGCTGATATTGACCCAATAGTTATTTTTCGGTTGGATTCTTCTTTTTGGTAGTCCAGGGCTATTAGTGACATTTTTTCTTCATTTTCTTCGAGCCCTTGGCCCCAAGGTTCGAATTCGATACTTTGGCTAGTGTGTTGATATCCATATGATCCAGTGGTTGAGGTGGATGTGAAATAAATAAAGTGAAATAAATTTCATTTATTTCACTTTTGATGATGTGTGTGTTATTTTGAAATAGGTGTACTAGTTCTCGGTTATCTTGATATAATTTGTCTATTTCCTTTGTGATATGTTCTTTATCACTATAATCCATGGTTCCAAATAATTCTCGTGCGATTGTTTCTACGAAGCCAAACCATGGAGCTCGCTTTTTGTGGTTGTTTTTGTCGACTTTTTCAAGTTGTGGATCTTCAAGGTGTTGTCTTAGCCGATGTTTTGCTTGTTCGATTTCGGCTTGTATTTCTCGGTGACTATTAATTCTCAGGTATGATGAGCAGATGGGATAGTTGAATTTCGTTGCGCATATTCCGTAAGCTTCCCATATACTTTGATTTGAGTGTGGATACAGATTTACTAGCTTCTCGATGTTGATGGAGCTAACTATTTGCCATTCTTCTCGTATTAGGTGTATTTTCTTAAACGGATCATACAGTAGACCTGGATTTGTTTCCATTGATTTTATTTGGACTTCTCCTGAGCCTCAGGCCAGGTGTACGAGCCCCAGGAAGATGAGTAGTACGATGTTCATGTCAGATTGATTTTTACTGCTTTAGCAAGTTGTTGTATTAGTTTACTGGTAAATGAGGTTCCCTTGTCTGATAGAATTACGCGGGGGCACCCGTAAAGAGTGACATAGTGATTTAATAAAGCATCTGCGACAGTGACTGCTCTGATGTCGGGGAGAGGAACTGCTGCGGCTGCTTTAGAAAAATTATCTTGTATAGTTAAGATATGTACATTTCCGTCGGGGGTCATGGGCAGGGGTCCTACCGTGTCTATGCTAATTGTTTCGAAAGGTTCAAAGGGTGTATCTGTGATGGACATAGGCTGTTTCGTTTTTATTCGCGTGAGTTTATTTTTCTGGCATATTTCGCAGGCTCGGATGTAGTTATAAATTGTGTCTTTCATTCCTGGCTAGTAGTATCTCTCGCGAATACGCCAATATGTCTTTACTACACCTTTATGGCCTCCTATTAAGCTATTATGATTTTCTTCGATTATTTTTGCTCGAAGGGATTCTTCCGGTACTACAACGTTGCCTTCGCATAACGTGATTGATATTGGACAGTTTCCTAATTCAAGTAATAAATATGCCTGAATATCTAAGTCGTCGAATTCGTCCCCCTGTTTTGCACAGCGAAGCGAGTGAATATCATGTTTGTGCATAGAATGTCGGAGATTTCTTAATCCTTCGATTAAGTCGTCTGGATCTAATTTTTCAAAATGTTTTGTTTTGATAAATACCGTGAAAATTTTGCAACGACCTAACTTGGTGACGAATACGTCTCCCTTAGAGGGTTTCGAGGCGTGAAGATCATCGGCATTTATAAATTTTAAGTCTCGGAGTAACTTTGCTACGGGTTTTATTATCTCGCAATCAGTTGCTAGAAAGTGTACTAAGTGATCTCGGGCATAAGTGATCCCATCACGGCTGATTGAAAATTTAATTTTTATTTCAGGGCTTTTCGGTGGTACATTTTCGTCGAAACTCGAGGGTGAAGCTATTTTTGGCCGATGATGTCTTTCTGCGAAGATATCCCGCTTCTTCGAATGTTGGAGGGTCGTAGGCGACAAAGGGTGGACCGAATCGGCGGTTCCGTACGTCATACCTCACTGAAATGTTCCCGCTTGTAGTTGGTCTATCGTTGGATTTATCTGGATCCCTAGAATTTTCTGAATTATTGCGCGATTTATTTTTATTATTATTATTTTGTGAATTTATTAATTTAGTAGTATTTGATGGTTTTTCGTTCGATCGTCTCCGTTCCGATTCGATAAGGGTATTATTGTGGTCGGACGATTCGGTTTCGGCCGTTTCATTTATTCCCTTACCGTTTTCGTCTACGATTTGGCCGCTCGCGTGGTCGTAACGTATACCCATGGCCGCTAGTTCGTCAGGAATGAGGACTCTTCCGAAGATTGGAGTTCGGGGTTCTGGACCGTCTCCTAAATATCCGGTGAACCGAGATCGATTTACGTTCTGAGGGGTTAAATTATTTTTATTTCTTGTATCTATGTCGTCGACAGAAGTTGAAGGTTTTATGATGATGGGAGGCTCTGTTTCGCTGTGATCTTCGATTCCTTCGGTTTCTTCTGGACTGATATTGCTGCTTGATCCTTCTTCGAACTGGTCGCTGTTATCTCTCAGAAATTCGTCGACGTTAATTTCGGGTATTATATCATCATTTAACGAGTCTTCTTCACTTCGCCAGAGAGTTGGGTGTTTGTCTAAGGTCTCACGAATTGTTTTTGCGGTCTCCGAGCTCGTCCGCTTTATTTCGGCATACTCTTGGGGAGTGTAATTAGATATTGCTTCTTCTCTACGGATTCTTTCTAGTGCTCTCTCTGTGTAGACATTTTCCGTTGGAGGTCGTCTTTTGAGGAGTTTATCAAACATTTTTACTAGTTCTTGCGTTTTACGTCGTTGTTTTGGTGGAAAGGTTACTTTTCCTTTTTCGGTTTGATCGTTTTTCTCCGCTTTATCGTCCCCCTCTTGGCCAGTATCTGGAATTGGGTTATTCGTGGATGGTCCTGGGTCTCGGGGTCTTCTGAATTTATCTCGAGTTTGCATGTTTCTCGATAATTTATTTTTGGTGGGACTCGCGTCTTACCTAATTCTCTTCTTCTGAGACGAGAAACAATCGTCTCTCTTACTTCTGGAGCGCTGCTGACTCTTGGCCTATTTTTAGACCCGAGACGACAACCGGGGCGTTTGACTGATTGAATCGCATCTTCGTCGGAGAGCTTTTTATCTGGTTTTTTTGTTTTTCGTAAGTGTTACGTTCTCAGAATTTCGCCTAAAATTATTTTTTTTTGATTACTTTATAAATATTATATTTTAAATAAATATATCTCGTTAAATTCTCCGAATGCACATTGAGAGATGTCCGTTGCTTCGCTGGTGGCTTGATCAGCAGCTTGGTAACGGAAGTCTCGCGATAAGGCATCAGCAGAGAGTCACCGCGGCCGCGGATAGTCCAAACATCTTACGTCAGCATGGGACCCGGGCCTCGATGACTCTCTCAGGGAGTAACCTGAGCTGCAAACATGGCTGAAAAACTGTTTATAAAAAAAACTAATCTGGAGCTAATTCAGTCAGTAGATCCAGAGACTCTCTAGTGTAAAGAGCTCTGCCCTCCGACTTGAATCTCTCCAGATCCTATTATCCGAATAAATACCAACTATACCGAATACATAGTCCACTATACTTATTATGGGGGCGAGCGCTTAACAAGCTGTTCCACCCCAAATAAGAAAACCTTTCGGCGGGAGCGCTAGCCAGCGTTCCGCCAACTTAACCCATCCTGCTGGTCGAGCGCTTATCAGCGTTCACCAGGTTCCAGTCTCTTCGGTGCGAGCGCTAGCCAGCGTTCCGCCAACACCAAATCCTCCAGTTCATGTCTCGAGGAAGGCGATCGCGTCGATCCGGTCGCTCGGTACAACGGGGCCGTCGTCTCTTAGCCCAACCGTTCAGTTTGTCGGCAATTAATAACAAACCCAGTTGAACCGGAAGTAGAGGTAGTGCGGGCAACGAAACCGTCGTTGCGAATAATCGACGACGAAATACTCGTCGAACCGCGTGTGAAAGTAGTACGAACCGCCGAAGAAGACTCTCCAAAATCACCGCCTCCTTCGTACCAGGGTCAAGAGGGTCAGTCCATTCCAATCAACAACAACCGCCCTGCCTTCTGGACGGACATCACCAGGACTTGGATACTGGCTCCCGTTGAGATTCCCGAAGTTCGGCCACCAGGAGGAGTCATCCCGGTCGACGACCCTCGATACGGATACTACTCCGAGGAGTATTTCCAGAAGACCGGCCACGACACGTACCCGCCTTTCGAGGCTAAGTCGTTAGAGAAACGGGGTATTATTTGGGCTGACTTATGGGGCCAATAATGGTGAGTCCCTAAAATATTAGTTAGGTAAAGTAAGCTCATCTGTGACGGCACACCGGGGGTCAATAGATCACCCAATGATGCCAAACCTGAATTTATTCGACAGTTCTTAATTAAATTTTTTTTTTCAATTTAAAAATCGTCCCTACCAATTTAAAGGCGTAATAAAATAAATACTAAAAATTGAGAACGTAACAGTAAGGCAGAGATTGGTAATGCTAGTGGACGGTTTTCGATGATATCGATTACCGGATGTTCTCGTGGTTTATGGCGTCCTTCCGGGTTATACAAGAGCCCTTCTGCGTATTGTTCCGTGATTTTATGACGGACTACGACGTTAAATTTGTATCTACTTGAATGAGAGCGCCATTTAGCTTGTCTTTCGGTGATAGTTACGCTATTTCTTAGCCAGGTGATACAAGGGCTACTAGTTATTAGAGTGAAATGTTTTCGGAGGTACGGTCGGAACTGTTGAATCGCGTATACTACCGCGAGGCATTGTTTTTCTACGTCTCTATATCGGGTTTCAGTGTCGTGAAAGACTCGTGAGAGACATGACACTATTTTCTCTCCATCTCCTTCTAGGTCATCGTCGTCCCCCTCTGTCGTCGTTTGACTGAGAATTCCGGATATTCCCGAGTCTGACGCGCTAACAGCTAGGATGAAGGGTTTGTTAAAATCTGGATATTTTAGGAAAGAGTTTTCACAGAGGGCATTTTTGATATCATTAAATGCCATTTATGCTTCCTCTGTCCATATGAAAAGTTTAGTTTTTCGAGTAAGGTCCGTTATGGGCTTAGCCCTTTCAGCGAAATTTTGGATGAATCTCCGATAATAATTTGCAAGTCCCATAAATTTTGTGGCTTCAGTATGATTTCTAGGTCGTGAGGCATTTTTAAGAGATGAAATTTTTTTTTGGATCTGGTCTTATGCCTTCTTTAGTAATTACATGACCTAGATAATCTACTTCCGGACAGAGAAATTTACATTTTTCGGGTTGAAGCGTGAGACCTGCTTCTCTACATCGGTTGAAGAGTCGTTGAACTCTTACCCCATGTTCTTCTAGGGTTCTGCCATAGCTAACTAAATCATCTTATGACCCAAATTTTACTTTTTGTATTTGAGTATTTTAGTTTATTTTTTGTTAATTACTTAAAAATTAATAGAAACAATTATTGTTATTAGTGCGGCGATTATTATTTAATTATTGTATTTATTTAGTTAATAATTTTATATTATTGTTACCGAAGGTATGATTAAATTAAGAAATTAAGCGTGTGAGAAATTATTACGAAGCCGAGCGAATTAATTAAAAGACTGGGCAATTTATTCTAAGTTCCGAACAAGATTTAGTATGGGAAAGTGATGAATGGATATAAAATGAAAGAAATGACGATTATTATTTTGTAAGAAATAATTTAGGTAAGCGAAGATTTTATGTCCCGAGGACAATTTAGTATGGAAAATCAACGAATGGATATATAATGAAAGAAATTGCGATTAAAATAATAAAGAATTGTGAATTTGACGAAACGAATGGATAGAGAATGAAGGAAATTACGATTAAAATAATAAAGAATTGAGTTTCGAAAATAAAAACTTAGAATTTGGCGAGACGAATGGATAGAAAATGAAGGAAATTACGATTAAAATAATAAATAATTATTTTTGAATGCTAGTTCGAGGGCACCGGACAGGTGTCTAAAACGATCCTTCCGGTTCGTTACAAGAGAGTTGGGGGAAAAATGATAAACGCCAAAATTTGGCTCGATAAAGAAAGCAGTTCTTTCTCGGGAGAATTACTCGGGCGAATACTCTTCACCAAGTAATTTCAGAGGATGATACTCTACCTGGAGTCTGACCAAGGCCCAGGTAAGTATCATGAACCGACCGGATGAAAGTGCTACTCTCCGTGCCGAAGCCTTCAGCTGAGGTACGGTAGGTGATCATAAGCCGTGTAGGTGGGGGCGAAAAGGACACTCTCCATTCGCTCTCGGGGTAGAGGTTTAGGCCCAGGGGTGACGGCTAGTCTCCTGGGGAAGTGGGGAACCAGCTCTTGACAGTTAGTTCGTGATTTTGAACCGCGAATACGTGTGAAAAGAGTGTTCTAATATATTGTTTAATTTGTTTATATTGTTTATATCGTTTATTACCATGGTCAGGCCAATAAAGAGGTTTTCCTTTTTCTTTGATTTATTTAAAATGAAGTGTTTTGTTTATATTTTGTTATTGATAATGTAATCCCCGTTTATGACCCTGGACTCCGGCGAGCAAATTTCGAGCCGGGGACAAATTAGTTTAATTAGATTGTAACGGGTACTTTTTGACCAATTTTTACCCCCGGCTCGATTTTAAGCTCGCCGGAGTCCAGGATTCTAACGAGGGTAATTTCTAAATTAATCAAACTTGGAAATTTAATTAATATTAACAAAAACAAAACCTCTTTATTTCAATAAACAAAAACATTAAACATTTTACAAAAGAAAACGGCGATTAAACAAAATAAAACCCATACATACACGGCGTTTACAATTTCCATTACCGTCGTTGGTAAAATCATTCGCCCGTCGTACCTTTCAAAACGCGTCGCTAATTCCCCTTCAGTCGGCCCTCTGGTGCCCAGCTCCTGACAGGTGACTAGCGCCGCCCCGCAGGCCCTAATTCGCGATTCCCAAAGGAAGAGTGAATAGGATCCACCTCTCCCTCACCTACTCGGCTGGGGTTGCCACCTTTTGGCTGAAGGCCTCCAGGTGGAGAGTCGCCTTTACTCGTAGGTAGATAAGTTCACTTACCTGTGGTAGTCCGCACCAGGTAGAGAGAACCCTCTTTTAATTTCCTTGGCCAGAAGTCTCCAGACAAGTTAATTAAACCCAGATAAAGGTTGCTCAACGGCGGATAATTTTTGGGCTTTATCAACCCAAAAATTATTAATAAAAGCGAAAAGTATTGGTGAATTATCGCCACCTATCGCTTGCCGTCGAACTTCGGGAAATCCCCGAAAATTTATAAGTTTTTAAATATATTTTCAAAATTAAATATCAGATTCATTCAATTGATTCAACAGATTACATCAATTTCAATCGAATTACATTTTCCTACAATTTCAACGTCGAAAAATAATTTCATACAAACATAATTATTTTACCAAAATTATTTCCCATACTAATTTAATTTCCTGGGACTTAGAAAAATAATTAATTGGATATTTCGAATTTATTCAAAATATTTTAATCAATTAATTATTTCAGATAAAATAAATTTTTGTTCTTTGAAAGAACAAAAATTATCACGTCGCGGTTTCGCTTATATCAGCTCGGCGATTTTTATCGCGAGCGAACAGTCGACGCCATCTATCGCGCGATGGCAAACTACTAAATTCCTTTTTCTAATAGTCGTCCTTTGAAATAATTTTAAATCAAAGAAATAATTGTAAACAAAAAAAATCATATACAGATTATTAATATTAATAATAATCGCCGTAAACAAATAATAAAGTTGTAAACGAAACTTGTCAAATTAATTGTTTCAATTATTTCAAACGACGTTTTAACCGTTAATTAAATTAATAATCTTTCATTAATACTTTTAACTAAACAATTAAACATAATAATAGTTACAATAGTAATAATAATAATTAACTATAAATAAAATAATTAAACTCATGACAAAAGTTAAACCTATGTACATAAATGCCGTGGCACGGCAGTCGACGCGGTCGCGGTAGCGATGGCTCGCTCGGTCCGTCGATGAGCCCCGTCTCTCGTTGCTCACGACACCCCTCCGCCTCCCTGCTTATAATACCTTCTTCACAAGATAATCCATATTTTTGAAAACATGGACGTTACAATCTATATAAATGAAAAGTTCCGTCCCTTTTAACCCGCTTAGCGTGGAGTCCATCATTCTTTGAAAGATAGACGGGGCGCATTCTAGACCAAAGGGCATACAACAATATTTCCAGTGACCGTCTGGTGTAGAAAATGCCGTTTTTGGCGCATCTGCGGGGTGCATTGGGATCTGGTGGAAACCCATAGCAAGATCAAAGACGCTGAAGAAATTAGCGTCGCCTAATTGATCTAAAATATCGATAATTAGGGGTAGAGGGTAGGCGTCCCCCCTGGTTATTTTGTTTAATTGCCTGAAGTCGATAACCATTCTATATTTTTTTATAGAAGGGTCATTAGATTTTTTTGGTCCAATCCACAATGGTGAATTGTACGGGGAATTAGATTTTCTTATAATTCTTTGTTTTTCGAGATTTTCAACCTGCCTGGCGATTTCTTCCTGATGTCCGGAGGAAATCGATATTGTTTTATTCTCACCGGTTCATTGGTGATAGTTTCTATCCGGCAGGTGAAATTTTTGAACGGCCTAGTTTATCTCCGGGAAGATGAAAAACATCGTGATTGTTTCGAATGAGAGTCTGGACTTGCTCTATTTCTTCCTCGTTTAGGTGACTTAGAGGAGTTTTCTGGTATCATTTTGATACGTTTTTCCGGATTACTTATACGACTGGAGTTTTCTATCAGAGGGTCATCGGACTCGTCCCCGTCTGAGCTAGGGTTATCGAACTCGAACTTTTCGAGTGTTTGGGGTCCGATTTCTATGTCAACTGGATTCGATTTAAGATTGATAACCATACACGTAGCGTATCCATCCTCTACCTTGACAATAGCCTCTCCTCCGAGCACCCCATCTGGAAGATCCATTCGAGGGAGGTATCCTTCGCTCTTCTCGAAGTCTTGGACAGGTATTGCTATTACCATTTTCATACGAGGTGGTATTATATAATTCGAGGAAGGTTTTGTTTCAAGGCTAAAGGAGATTATTTTTGTAGGGCGAGATAATAAAGCTAAAGTTTGATTATCGTAGGAAATTTCTGCTTTTTCGGTTTCAAGGAAGTTGTTTCCCAGGATTCCCACTCCGGGGAATGGTAAATCCTCACGACAAACTTGAAACTCGACTTCAATATTAAGAATTTTTAATCTGGTTACTCCTAGGGTCTCGAAGGTACTGTCGCTGAGACCTCGGAATCTTCTAGCTTTTCCAATGTCGATAATTGCTTCAGGTTTTAAAGCGGATGCATTGATGAGGCATACATCCCCCCCCGGTATCTATGAGGAATCGCTGATAATTCCCTAGGAGCTGATTACACGATAAATATATTTTCGGCCCAGTTCCTAGAGCGAGGATCTTTTGCTCAGGAAACTTTCGTGGGTTAATTATCGGTATTGGACTTATAGGCTTATTTTTCATTACTAAGGTGTTCCAGTAAAATGAGATGTTTACACGATTTTGAACAAAAAATTCGTTTCCGAGAATGGCCCTATAACCGCCGAAGGGTTCTGGAACGAGGTGGAACGTAATTTTTACTCCGAATATTTTAAGATTAATTGAACTGGTTATGGGCATTGAGCTCGTGGCAATACCCCCGACTACTCCCGTATTTTCGATGTTGCAAAGGGCTTCGTCGTGTAGTTCTTCTATACAAAGCAGATTGAGGTCCGAGCCAGTGTCGAGAAGGGCGTTTACTCCCCTGTTTCGAAGTACTGGACTTCGTAGATGGACTGTAGGGCCTCTTCCTGTTGTTAGACATTTGGGCTCGTCCTTGATTGGCCTCGCAGCTCTCCCGCAGTCATCAGTTGCGGATTTTGTGGTCCCGGTGCAATCATACTGTTCTGTGCTGATTGTTGTTCCGGTCTCGAGAGTGGTATCGGTTCCGTGATATTCGATTGTTGTTCCATGACTTGCTTCTGAGGGTTTTGAAGAATTGATCGGGGGTATTGATTCTGGAAGCCCCGATATTGGCCCTTTGGATACTGCTGGTAATTGTTGGGGGCCCTCATTGTAGTAGACGGAGACTGGACGGGCATACTCGCCATTGCCTCCGCTTGACGAGCGCCCGACCCGTTTAAATGATCGTACGCATCTCGGCGTTCTCCTTTTAGGCAAAATGGACAGTTGCAGATTATCGAAGGGTCCGATTTATGCCGCAATTTAGCCTCTTCCGAGTCTTCATCTTCTTCAAAACGAACGGTTCTTTTACCAGGCCCTGGTATTCCCGGGTGATAACGATTTTGGTTATAATTTTGGAAAGTTCACGGTTGATAGTAATTATGACCCCTAGGCCCATATTGAGGGTTTCGCTCGGTTCCGAACGCGAAGGTGGAGCCCATCATTTGTTGTTCTCTCAGATGGCCTTGACCGTAGTAACTGTCTTCGTACAGATCAGGAAATGGGTCTTCGTAATAGTCTGTAGAGTGTATTGGTCCAGAGGCGATCGTCATTGGAGCCTGACCATATTCTTGATACGTTAAAGTGCGAGGTAACTCGCGATAATTACCTCGATCGTCGTAGTCCCGGGAAGCTCTAGGCATCTGCGGGTAACGTCTGTTACCGTCTTGTCCAGATCATCTGTGAAATTCTACCGAGGGCGGTAGAGCTTCGCCTGGTATGAGTCCGTCATCTCTCATAGCGCGTCTACGTTCTGGTCTTCTGTATGCGTCATTTTCGATGGCCTTGTACATGTCGTCTAGAGTTTCTGCTCTCTTTATTTTGCACAGGCATCGTAGAAAGTCTAGTAGGTATTCGTATAATGTAGTAGCTGCTGTTTTTTCAAATGTCCGTTTTACTACGGCCTTATCGGCTTCGGGAGCGTTGAGCTCAATACAGGTAACCATCTCACTTAACCGGTAATAAAAGTCTTCGATATTTTTGGTGTCTTTTAGGACCGCCGTGGCTAAGTTTTTCTGCCACATGATGTATGGGTCGCCCCTTTTAAGTTTTCGACCTAACACAAGTAAGATATCTTCTACTGAGGCCAGTTCGACATGTTCAGCCAATCTCTTGGCTCGTCCATATAGTTTTTGGGCTATACGGCGAGCAAATAAGTCTTGTTTATCTGCTGTAATACTCGGTAGCCAATTTCTTACTATCCCATCGAATAATTCGAAGTCTCTCACGGCAGTTGGACCTTCTCCGTTGAAGTACGGAAGAGCATCGTGGAGTTCTTTAGCTAAGGTTTGGATTTGAGCGGTAACACTGTCCTCAGCTATAGAGGTATCTACGCGGAAAGTTCTATTAGCCATGTCTCCGAACGGAAAATCGTTTGAACAAGGGAAGAAAAACGTTCCCGATTCGTCCTCGAAGGATTCCACGGTTTGAGGTGATTTAATGCGGGATGGGATTTATTTATTCCGGATAAAATCTCGGAGTGGATAGTGAGAATTTTTTTTTATAGGCGCGTCAATTTATTATGGGCCCGATAGAGATTTAAAAGGTAAAAGCCGAAAAATTTTTAAACAAGGAGAAAAGAGGAACAAAAAAATTTTTTTTTATAAAATTCTTGAATGTCAATAACGGAAATTGGCAATTAGTTGACGTGGTTGTCGAATAAAAAAAATTTGTTAATAATTTTATTTTACGAGACCTAAAGAATATACACAAAAAAAATTTTCGTAAATATATAGTTTAGTAAGAGGAAAAATTTTCTGAGATAATTGCGGATCAGAAGATCTTTATTATTGTTATACGCGACGGGAAACAGAAATTCAAAAATCAATAAGAAAATTTTTTTTTTTTATAAGATGCAAAAAAATTTTATAAGAGTGAGAAAAAGAAAGAACACAAAAATATATATATATATATATATATATATATATATATATATATATATATATATATATATATATATATATAATTACAAAGATATTAATATTTCGAATCAGCAAAAATCTCGAGGAACAGAAAAAAAAGAAAACAATTTTATGAGAAAAAAATTTCCGAAAATACCAAATTTTGCTTCTTATTTTTGGTTAAAATTATTTTGGCCAAGTAATTGTGTAAATTTTGTGAGAGTTCTCTCGGTTAAAGAAAGTGCTAGTTAAAGCACCTTTCCAGAGCTGGGAAACTTCTCTGAGTATTTTGTAAGAAAAGGTGCTAAATTCGAAGCACCCTTCTCGTAGGATGTAGTATATGTGTAATAGGCTTAAAACAATTTTTATCAAAAAAAAATTTTAAAAGAGAGATAAAAGAATTTCGAGAAAAAAAATTTATTTATAAATTCAAATAACTAGGTCGAAAGTAATACTGCTTAATTAGCAAAAAAAATGTAGGATTTCTCAATACGGAAGAAGAATATTTTTGCTGACAAGAATCTAGGTGCGAGTACGCGTGAGGCAACCACCTCGAATAAAGAAACGTCAGCGAATTCTTTATTGTAATATTAGACTACGATAAGTAAAGTATACCAAAAGGTTAAAAACCTGTATGAGGTCGAAAACCGATGATGAAAAATAGTATTGCTAAATATCGAAATAACTCCTTTAACCAAAAAAAAATTTAATATGACGAAAAAGAAATTCTTTTGCAAGTTATGGGGACAATTTAATGTGAATCAAAAAATTTTCAACAAAAATTCTAAAATTTCAGGAGTTAATATTTTATATAAAATTTAGAAAGGAAAAATTTTATAAAATTTAAAAATAAAATAACTTGATAAATTTAGCTAATAAGAAAAATTTTTAAAATTGTCAAAATTGAATAGAATTAAATTTGAATTTACTTTTGAACAGTGGAATTTACTTGATTTTAATAAGAGATAGATTTAAAAGAAAAAGAGGAAATATTTAAACATTATAAATTTTCTCAAACAAAAGTTAAATAGTTTCGTATTCGAAATCCCACCGCTGCCACCAGTGTTCTTTATGTTATGTCTAAGGGCGTTTTTAGAGCGGTAGCGTAAACGGTGGAGGTTTGGACTAACAGTTTAAAGAATACGCAACGAAGGTTTTAATTCCGTTGTTTTAATTGTTTATGTGGGACGTTTCGATGTACGAATTTACCACGCCTTCATTTGAGACTGTACACGGATTATAATTAGGAGTAGATGTACTTACTACTTGCTGGATTATTTCTTAGGATCGGATCCGTGATTCCGGGGCTGATCGTAGTGCCTTTTCCTTGATTGGACCCTCTGTTGGTATTTGCAGCAAATGGATGTGGATGGATTTGGGTTGCTGATTCTAAGGAGTCCTTATTTTACGAAATGAACTTATTCGAAACAGATTTCACTTTTCAAGATTTATTTAACAAACACCAAAACCTTTACACTTTCACAATTTTTATTAGATCGAAATTATTTATTAATGAATTTTATTTATTTTGAGCTAACGTCCTCCAGTCCCCCGTAGGGTAAAGGGCGCAAATTTAGCTTTAAAAGATCTTAAGTGACGTATTGACCGAACTCTCGCCTAAGTGCAGGGCAAATTAGAACTTTGAGAATCCGGTTCTTTAGATTTTCTTATTGGTCAAAATCTCGCCTAAGTGCAGGGCAAATTAAGACTTTGAGATTTTGACTCTCTAAATTTTATCTACTGACCGAGCTCTCGCCTAAGTGCAGGGCAAATTAGAACTTTGAGAATCCCGACTCGTAGACAGTATTAACAACTAATACGTGGCCTGCCGGTTAAACCGCGTCCAAACTTCCTCTAAGTGCAGTGCAAATTAAAGCAAAGGACTCTACAAGGCACGGGCCTGTCAAGTTAAACGCGGAAGTCGAATTAACTAACAAAAGACCTGGATTTGGCTGTTGATCGCCTTTTTAAAAGCTCGCCATGGGTTATTTTATTAATATTTTAGGTTAGTTTTAGTAAATTAACTTACCAGGGTCGTTCTGCAGATTCTTATTAGAAATCGATGAAATTTCTCAGATTCACCACACGTTTAGAAATGTTTTGAATTATTTTTTACACAATACGCGTAACGACTAAAGAGAAGAGTTCACAGCGTTGTCAACATATCAAAAAATCCTAAAGTAAACTACGTGATGCAATAAAAATAACTAAACATTTAATATTTAGTTATAAATCTCAAAATGGCCACTAACGGAACAGTGGCCACAATCGGTACATCTACCCTATACTTAATTTCAAAGCTCAAAGTTGGAAATTATTTTTAACATTAGATTCGCTCGAACTTTCTTAAGTTTATTCCTTAAATCAGATTTAGAATTGGTCAGTATAACTAAGTCATCAGCATAAAGCAGCATTATGAGATCATAGGTGCTGCTAATCTGTACACTATGTATAGTACACCTTTTTCCTAAACCTTCCGTCACTCGCACTAATGAGCGAATCCCCGCATGTCAACTTTTTTTTAAATATTAAAAAAAAGATAAAAGTCAGTACTGTAAACGTTTCAGAATTCGTATATTATTTATCAAAAAATATTCTTAAGCCGGAATTTTCAATTTATTTTGCTTAAAATTTTTTTTATTGAATTTAAAATAACGACGCCTCGAGAATTGCGGCTTTTCCCCGCTAACGCGTGTACTCTTGATGTATAAATTTTACTTGTGATGTTGCCAGATTTTGATGTAGAAACTTACGGACTTGCGCAGTAGGTATGAGTGCAATATCGGTGATTACATATTGTCGTGACCGTCTCGAGAAGACTTCCTTCTGGATTTCTCAAAATTCTGATCGAGCTCTTACGTAACTTGAAAGTTTTGGTGGTCTTGAGAAAGACCGTGTGGTTGAGAAGCCTTGAGAAAGACTGATGAGTTTAGTTTTGGTGTTTGAGTCAGCAAACTACTGAATAAAGCCCTAACTGGCTAATGATGACGTACAGTCACACGCTCTCAAAAGAGAGCTAGTTGGATTGCTCTGAGAGCAGTTTAGTAGCGCTGAGAAGTGCTATTTGGTCTAGGTGTGAGGCAGAGCAAGCCTTGCGCGCTTGATGCCAACAAAACTATAGCAGGTAAGCCTTGCGCGCTTACTGAAGGATGAACTGATGGTGAGATGATCCGTATGTTGGTTGAAGACTAAACCGATGTTGAGATGATCCGTGTCGATGAGATGATTCGTAGTAAACTGAAGTACTCGTTGGGAGTAAGCAAGCTTTGCACGCTTGCTTGTCCGCACTTAACTATGCTTTGCTAGCCTTGCTCGCTGGTTGTAGAGTAGTCACTGCTTCGCTGTTGTAGTTGAAGGCACTGGAACGACTGGTTGAGGCCCGCTGCGTTGCTACTTATATACTGTCGTTGCGGGTAGTGGGGGAATAATGTGAGCGCCAATGAGATGGCTCGTTCGAGGTGACGGTGGAGGGGACGGTTTAACCAATGAGAGAGCTTCAGTAAAGTTGTAGACTTAGGTACCGGAAAAGGCGCGGACCGTGGAGAGAGCGTCTGTCAGCTAGTTTTGAGTTACAGCTCGTTGTTAAGGTTTTAGAAGTCTTTGGCTTGTTGCGTACGATTAAGATGGTTCACAAATTTTCAACACATATACATAAGCAATGATTAAAAAGAAATAATAAATATAAAATTTTAAAAAATTAAACAATTAAAATTAATATAAATTGTATATGATACTTAAAACTCGTAAAAATTGTTTACAGGATTTAAAATATTCAACTATTCACATATGTGAGATAGTTCACGATATTTATGAACAAAATATAGGTTATGCACAGGTTAGTATTTACAAAATGTTTTGTAACAAATCAAATAATTTGACAAAATAATAAAATGAATTAACGATATGAGTAATAAATATATGGGGCATTCCACGCCAAATCGACCACTTTTTACCGTGACCCCTTTTGATTTCGCTGAAAGTTTACCATCCTTTTCTACCCTATAAAAAACGTATCTCATAATTTTTTCAAATTTTTTCATCCAACCAAAAAAAAAGTTATGAATTTAAAAAAAAAATCACTTTTTTATTTATAAATTGCCATAACTTTTTCAACAATTGACTTATCGGGACGTTTTTTTTCAAAATTTTTGTTATTAAATGTTCTTTTCGGGAAAAAATAGAAAAAAATTATTCAAACCTATATTCATCGTTATTTTTTGGATTTTCCGAAAAAAATCCGAATTTCTCGATGATTATTACCATTTTTAATTTTTTTTTATTTCTTTCATATAAAACTTTGACATTTTCTACAAATATCCTGAAATTTTCAGAAATGTTTTGTTACGTTCTAGCAAATTTTAAATTTATTCAAAAATAATAAATAATTATTTTAATTAATTAATTATTACTCGAGGTATTTCGTAACAGAAATTTTCTGAATTTTCTGAATTACAAATTCGCGATTTGTAGCAATGATATTTCTTAAAACAAGTATGATTCAATTCTTAAAAGATCTTACGATTTATGTAATATAGTAGTAGAATTTTAAATTCACTAAATTGAGATAATATTTATTTTATTATTTTTTGTTAGTGCAATGTTATTTATTATTAATCAAAAAGTATTGAAATAATAATTATTCAATTATCTGTGTAACAGAATTAATATATGAAAATAATTAATATAATAATTTTTTTGAAAGAGCTAAGAAAACGTGATAAAAAAAATAAGGAAAACGGTTGACCCTGAAGGCCATCCCTGCAACTTCCCGCTCATTTCATACCTAAGCGCTTAAAATTGCATTTATGATAATTTTGAGCTCTTTGATCTCAAAAATACAGTTTATGTGTTATTTTGAGCTCGAGCTCAAAAGGATAGCTTTCCTATGCTTTTGAGCTTTTCGAGCTCAAAAATCTTATCTAAGTTCGATAAAACACGATTTTTTCAATTTTCAAACTGCTATAACTTTTGAATAAATTTACCGATTTGCACGCGGTTAGCGGCAATCGATGTAGTTTTTTGAGTGCTATAAATGATTATGAACAAAAAATTTATCCGATAAAAAATTTCGGAGTTATTACAAAAAAACAGTTAAATTCAAAAACAGCTAGATTCTCCCCTCACGAAGTAATGCCTAACGGCGGTTCCCATGAGGGATTAGGGGAAAGAGGAAAAGGGGTTTAGGGTTGAGTGGGTAGGGGCGCTAGCGTCGAGTTTTAGTATGACACTGCGTCGAGTCGCCACATATCCAGGCCAAACAACTATGCTTAGAATCCGTAAAAAGGATTCCCCCCCCCCCTTAAAAAAAAAAAAAACACACACAGACGTACGGACATCATTGTAAAAATAGTCAGGACAGCTTCTTAGGGCTTCAAAAAGCCTAGTTCTGTTGAAACCTCGATTTTTGCAAAACGGGGTAAAACCAATAACTTCCCGATTTTGCGAAAATCTTCGATTTTCTTAGCGGCAAGTTAAAAATATACATGAAGTTTTATTGCAGAAGTTCAAGAATAAACTCTTTGGAGGCAGATTGCAAGTAATGAACTAATGTATCATGACTTTGGAAATTAGCATTGATCTTGTTTAAAGAATCAAATGCAAATTTTAGAAAGATTAGATCCGATTTAGTCATGAGTTTAATCATGATGTTAAGCCATTCATCCGCTAACGCAACTTTTTTGAGAGATTGATCAAGTAAAAAGCTGTAGATTGCCTGCCAGTTGTCTAAGATCCTGGAAACGACTTTTTGGCGTGACAGCCGTTTCAGCGAACCGTATAACTTTCGAAAGCTGATCCTCAAAACTTCGCTGAAATTTCTGAAAAATGGCTGCTAGCTTGGAGCTACCATTAAGAAAAGTAGGGAATCCTTTTATAAAACGTGTGACTTCTTCTGGTATCACAAAAACCGGTTTCGGATTACGATATAGAACCTCAAAATAGAGAAGGAAAATACTTGATCTAGATTATGAAATTTTTTTTCATTATCAAAATTCCAATTTTTCACAATTTATCTAGCGATTTTCAGCAGTTATTCGCAATTTAATTTAACTCAAGGGGGTCTTCCCTTCAAATAATCTTCAGATTCGGATTCCAGCGCATCGAATTACATTAGAACCATATTTAATTTATTTTGAAAAAAATTCTTTCACATGCTTAACTAAATTTTCATTACGATTTTAAGCAATTTTTTTGCAATTCACTCAAGATTTTGAGGGTATACAGGCTAAACCGATCACAAATTTGGATCTATATCAAAATATATAGCCCTGGGTAGTTCTGGTCAAATGTACAAACTACTTTCTTTTTGAGGGCCGGTGTTATTAAACTAGATAAATGAAACTTCATCAAAGAAATATCACTAACTATTCTATAAATAAAATATGTTTTAGGGACTGAAGATGAATTCGACAAACAATCTAGTTCTAGTTCAGCTTCCATACCAGGTAAGTCTGAGCAGCAATTTCTTATTTATCTGTGATTATTTTTTAGAAAATTATTTTATGAACAATGTTTCAGATGAATCATATCCAAGGACTAATGGAAAGGCACCGAAACTTGGAAAAGGTTAGAAGATTATACTCATGCTACAAATTTAATGCTTATGTTTTCTACTTATTTATAAATGTAAATTAACTTAACATTAAATATTTATTATTAGCTGCATCAGGATGTCAGAAAGAAATGATTTATCACTTTATTCGTGTTTTATCGTATATTATATGAAATATCACCGTTAGAACTAGTGAACACATGAAACTCTTAAGAACTACTATTAAATTAATTTATTAATTCATTTAACTATTTAATTATTTAAACACGAATATTATTATTACTATGACTGATTAATATCAGTGAATTATAATTATAAATGATGAATTATTAATACGCATGGCATCATACACAAATATGGGTCATTCCATGTCAAATCGACCAACAGTTGGAATCGACCCCTTTCGATTTGGATGAATTTTGGACAGAAGTTTTTTTTTATCCTAAAACGAAGTTCTGCCGAAGAAAAAAAAATAAAAAATTTTTTTTCAAAAGATATGCAAATTCAAAATTTCGCGATTTTTCAAGTTTTTCAATTTTGTTTTTGCAATATCTCGAATGCTATTATAGATACAGGAATAATCTTTTTTTCTGTTTGAAAGGGGATACTTAGGGCTATTAAAAAAAAATTATTTTGGAAAAAAATTTAAAAAAATGCCAAATTTGACAAATTTTGAATTTTTGAAAATCGTCAAAAATGAAGACCGCCATTAAAATTTTGGCTCAATTTTTTTTTTATGATACCTTGTACTGATCTTAAAAAATTCTGAAATTTTTGGATAGGGGTTTTTTTTTTCAAAAATAAGAATTTTTGAATTACAAAAAAAATTTTTGAATTTCAAAAAAAGTTTTTTTTTGTTTTTTGCAACTTCTATATAAGGTAAAGTTATGCAGATACATAATATTGTAATTTTGAGTATCTAAAAATCAAACGCATGACGTGAAAATATTGAATAATAAATTAATTTCAACATTTTTTTATTTTTTGGACATAATCTTGCATCCTTAGAATGAGTCATCTTTAACGCACGATAGAATTTGTTAATTGTCTTTTTTTTTACTTCATTTGGCATTGTTGACGCCACTTGTCATCTTATAAACATGAAAATAATATGTAATTTGAGATTGAGAACTATTAATGTGCAGAAATTCATGAGTAAATAAGTATTCGAAAAAACGAAAAAAAAATGATATTCTCATGAAATTATTTCTTATTTTTATAGAAAATTAATATCTGTTTGAGTTATTTAAGGTTAAAAACTGTAATTGAACTGAAAAAATGCACAAAATATATCATGCGTTAAAAAAATAAAAAATTATATCATGCGTTAAGCCTGACTTTGAGATTATGTCCAAAAAATAAAAAAAGTTGAAATTAATTTATTATTTAAGATTTCCACGTCGTAAATTTGATTTTTAAATACTCAAAATTAAAATTTACATTATGCACAACTTTACATTATATAGAAGTTGCAAAAAACAAAAAAAAAATTTTTTTTGAAATTCAAAAATTTTTTTTTTAAATTTAAAAATTCATATTTTTGAAAAAAAAACTCCTATCTAAAAATTTCAGGATCTTTTAAGATCAGTACAAGGTATCATATAAAAAAAATTGAGCCAAAATTTCAATGGCGGTCTTCATTTTTGACGATTGTCAAAACTTCAAAATTTGACAAATTTGGCATTTTTCAAAATTTTTTTCCAAAATATTTCTAACTTCCCGCTAAGAAAATTGAAAATTTTCAAAAATTGGGAAGTAATTGGTTTTATCCCGTTTTTCGAAAATCGAGTTTTCATCAGGTCTCGACGTTGTGAGGTCCTAGGAAGCTTCCCTGACTATTTCCGCGAGGGTGTCACTATGTCTGTATGTGTGTGTGTTTTTTTTTTTTTTTTTTTTTTTTCAGAGGGGAGATCCTTTTTGCGGATTCCAGGCATAGCTGTTTTGCCTGGATATGTGAAGACTCGACAAAGCGTCCTAAACCCCTTTTCTTCTTTCCTCTAATCCCTCATGGGTACCACCGTCAGGCATTACTTCGTGAGGGGAGGAACTAGCTACTCCTCTTCCTTCTGGTGGCTAAGGTGTTAACTACCTTCCTTCTATCTTCTGATATTTGCTCTTCTTCTTTCGGTGGAACGCAAGTCTTTGAGGACTTCTGTTGCAAACGTGTTGGTAGCTTTCCAGGCAGCTTCTGATGAGAACATTGCTTCCACTAGTGAATCTGGTTGCATTCTCTGGTTCAGGATCCTCTCCAACTCTTCACGCTGTAGATCGAAACGAGGACATACAAAGACGACGTGCTGCGCATCTTCAGCAACTCCTGGGCAGGATGGGCACTCCGAAGAGTCGTCGTGCTTAAAGCGGTGTCCAGGAATAATGCCAGTGCTGCCCTAAGGATTGATTTCAGGGCAATATTAGGGATTCCGTCCAATCCCGGTGCCTTATTATTCCCTACTTGATTGCCTGCCTCTATCAACTCGTCCAACGTGATAGTTGGGGTGTTTTCAGGGTTGAGCTGCTCCAACTTGTAGGTGAATATCGGCTGTTGGGAAAACAGTGCAGTAACAGTCTTTTCTAAGAGCTTTGGACACGTACGTGATGGCATTGGCTGGCATTTCAGGTGGGCCATAACCACCTTATACGGTCTGCCCCATGGATCTTTCTCTACTTCTGCGACCAGTTCCTTCCAGCAGCATCTTTTGCTATCTTTAATAGCTCTGTTTAGTTCTCGACAGGCCTTTTTATACTCTGCCAACAGCTCTGCGGAGTTATGTCGTCTGTAGCCACGCTGTGACTTTTTTCTTTTTTTAAGACACTCTGAACGTAGAATGCTAATGTGATCGTTCCACCAGTGCACCGAAGGTCTTGAATTCATGCCACGTTTCCAAGACATACGGGCGTCGCAAGCCTGGGTGACTCTTCTCATTAGGTCTTTGGTCTTCTCTTTAACTTTCTACCCAACCGCGCTGGCGTTCCTGTTGACTCTTGTTAGATTCTGGCCAGTTAATATTTCCCATAGTATCGCACTATGGTCACTGGCTGTGTAGATGTTCAATACTTTCCAAGAAAAACTTCTTCGAGCTAAGCAACTGCTGACAAATGTAAGGTCGACAATTGAGTTTGCCTCTCCCTTAGTATACGTTGGCGTGTCACCGGTGTTAATAAGGATCACGTCCAGTGTGGCCATTGCCTCGAGAAGTGCTTTTCCACGTGTATTAGTGAACTTGCTGCCCCAGTCTGCTGCCCAGGAATTGAAGTCACCAGCTATTGTCACGTGAAAGTGTTTTCTTGCGTCCTCAGTTAGCCGATCAAGGAAGTTTTCAAACTGTTCATTAGAGAGACTAGGTGGTGCATAGCAACTGTAGAAGCGGAGACCATCTACCCATGCTGCTACGAAGCCGGCTTCTTTATTGTTGACTGTTCTCTGAAAAGGACATTTACTATAGGATCAGATGATGGCTTTGTTAGTGCCGTCGGATTCCCAGGGTTGGTTACTCAGGTGTCTATAAGGCTCACTTATAAGTGCTACGTCTGCCTCTAATTCGCGCACAGTTTGCATGAGCAGGTCATGCGCAGCCTCACAATGATTGAGGTTGAACTGCAATATCATCATGTTCTTGGCTTCGTTATCTTCTGGTGCGCTTCTTGGAAGACGGGACATCTGTTCGTGCCTGCATGGTAAGCCGCCTTTCTACGCCGTGCTGTTCAACGCACAGTGCACATTTAGCTGGATTTTTACAATCAGCAATTTTGTGTCCTTCTTTTCCACACCTTATGCAGTGCTTAGACCGGTCAACTTCGCTTTTGCACTGAGATCCGGCGTGCCCAAAGTGCCAGCATTTGAAGCATTGTATGGGTCTCTTCGTTGCTCTCATTCGGCAAGTGACCCAGCCGATCCTTATTTTGCAGTTTCCCTCCAGTAACTTTTGTGCTGCAGCTGCTGGTAGTGACACTATGGCAGTCTGCGTACCCCTAAAGGCTTTACGGATTTTGATTACCTCTAGTGGGATTTCACAACTTTCTCCAGCTTCTCTCTTTAGAGCGGTCTGAATATGCTCTTTCGTCGTGTCATTATCGACATCTCGGATCTCGATGGTCTCCTGTGGTCCTTTGCAGATCACTTTGGCCTCCTCCTTAAGGATGTCTGCGATCGTATTTTGGAGGGCTTGGCCTTTGTCAGTGCTCTTCCTCGAAATCGTAATTAACAAGTCGCCACGTTTGGTCTTGTTGATCTTATCTACCGTTGAACGAACCTGCTCATCTGGGATGTCCTGCTTTATGCGACGCAGAATCTCGGCATACTTTGTTTTCTCGGCCGGGCGGATGATCAGTGCGTCGGGTCTGATCCATTTGCGTGGTTTTTTCCGCTTAGGCTCTGACCTGGACTCCTTCGGCGGCTGCTTTGAGAGTTGCTCTCTAGCTAGCTTCCTCTTCTCCTTCTTAGACTGTACTTTTTCCCAATCAGTTGCCTTCTTAGGTTCGTCGCCTTGCCCTGCCAGTCGTTGGGGAGGGCTTTTTTTCAAGTCCTTCTTCTTTGTGACTTTGTCAGTTGGCTCTGGCGAATTTTGGTCCTTTCTCTTTTCAGGCTTTGTGTCAGTTTCACCCTTGTCCTCAGCAGCAGATTCGCCGTCACCGTCGGCTCCAGTGTCTATTGCTTCTTCCGTCTCAACTTGAGTTTGAATGCGTCGTCGTAATGACTGCCATTCCTCGTCCAGTTTCTTGAATTTTCCCAGAACATTGACTTCACCGGTTGTCTTGGTCTTTATCTCCTTCTGGATATTGACCTTAGTTTGGACAAACTCTTGCAGCTCAATGGTCAGCTTTTCAAGGCGCTGCAACGCTTGCGTTCTCTTCATTTTAGCGCTTACTTCAATCGCTGCTTGTTGGGTATGATGCCCGTTTCCACTTTTGTTTGTTTCCTGTAAATTACTCATACTTTTTGATTTACCAGCGCATCATACGGAGTAGAGCGGGTTGTCATAACTAGGAACGGGTGTACCCTCGCAGATAGTACTCCTACCCCAGTTCTCTGAGACCTAGCCGACACTTAGCCAGTCCCGGAATACACGGACGGACTAGACTCGCTCGGGGCGGTGAAGATTCCGATCTCTAATACTCACCGCGTACTTCCTGATCAAGGTCCGAAGTGGCTAGCTCCTGATCCGCTACTGCAACTTACACCTCGGTATAGCAAGCTCATATCAGCCGTAGCCCGCATTGTCAGAAATAATCGACATGGGTTCCGGACACTCTCAGTGAGTTACAGCAGGGAACGATCGTCTTGCTAGGTCAATTAGTGTGACCAACCTATTAAAGGGGAGGGGGGGAGTTTTGTCCACGGGAGCGTCTTTCATTTGGCTCTTACCCTCTGTACCTCATCAACTAAGAGACCTAGTGTCATCCAAGGACAGCTAGCGTTCTCCCATCCGCTACGGGGAGACGCGCCTGGTAGCAGTTTCTTCTCAACCGCAGGCCTGTATGTGTGTGTGTGTGTGTTTTTTGGGGGGAATCCTTTTTACGGATTCTAGGCATAGCTGTTTGGCCTCGATATGTGGCGACTCGACGCAGCGTCATACTAACTCGACACTAACGCCCCTACCCACTAAACCCTAAACCCCTTTTCCTTCTTTCCTCTAATCCCTCATGGAAACCGCCGTCAGGCATTACTTCGTGAAGGGAGGATCTAGCTACTGCTCTTCCTTCTGGTGGCTAAGGTGTTAACTATCTTCCTTCTATCTTCTACTATTTGCTCTTTTTCTTTCGGTGGAACGCAAGTCTTTAAGGACTTCTGTTGCAAACGTGTTGGTAGCGTTCCAGGCAGCTTCTGATGACAACATTGCTTCTACTAGTGAATCTGGTTGCATTCTCTGGTTCAGGATCCTCTCCAGTTCTTCACGCTGTGGATCGAAACGAGGACATACAAAGAAGACGTGCTCCGCGTCTTCAGCAGCTCCTGGGCAGGACGGGCACTCCGAAGAGTCATCGTGCTTAAAGCGGTGTAGATACTCTCGAAAACACCTATGTCCCGACAACATCTGCGTAAGATAGTAATTGACCTCACCGTGATTCCGGTTAAGCCAAATGTCGACCCGAGGTATGAGACGGTGCGTCCACCTACCCTTCTCTGCAGCATCCCATTGTAGTTACCATCGGCCTATGCTCTTCTGCCGTTCTTCAATTCTAAATTCTTCCGGGCTCAGTGCAGTTGACCTTTTTTCGTTGGTAAAGGGCCCGTCTTTCCTCTGCTAGAACTCTCAGAGGTAGGGTTCCAGCAATGACGCACACTGCTTCTTCTGATATAGTGCGGAAGGCACTAGCTACTCGTAGGGCACTCAGTCGGTATATTGGTCCAGCTTTTCTCCATGATTCTTGGGTTTCCAGTGCATCAGCCCAAATGGATATTCCGTAAGTGAGCACTGATGTGACTACTGATGACAATAGTAGCCTCCTGCTCTGCATTGGGCCTCCGATGTTAGGCATCAGCCGTGCGAGACTAGCCCTCACTACTGACGCTTTGGCACTGACATGTTCCACCTGCTGTTTGAAGTTGAGTCGTGCATCCAGCATCACTCCCAGATAACGGATAAATGGTTGTGATGTGATTTCTTGTTCTCCGACTCTCAACTTGATGGTTTCTACCGTTTTTCTGCTGGTGATGAGCACTGCCTCGGTTTTATGCTTGGCTAGTTGCAAGTTCATCATGTCCATCCACAAATTGACTCGTCTGAATGTAATATCAAATGCCATTTCTATCTCTTCGAGGTGCTTTGCGACAATCACGACAGCTACGTCATCCGCATATGCTACAAGTTTGACTCCCGTAGGCAATGCTATTCTCAGGAGGCCATCATACATGATGTTCCATAGCAGAGGACCTAAAACTGATCCCTGTGGCACTCCTCCGGTGATTTCGTACTCTTCCGTACCATTCGTCGTGTCATATTTCAGGAGCCTGTTCGTGAAGTAGCTCGCTACTATTCTGCGAAGGTATCCTGGTATGTTTTTTTCTTCTAGAGCCCGCATAACGCAGTTCCAGTTAGCGGAGTTGAAGGCATTCTTGATGTCCAAAGCAGCCACCAAGCAGTATTTCTTCTTTCCACCTTTCCATCTCGTTCCGGCGATTGCATCCTTGGCTATATCAACAACCAATTTGATAGCATCCAGAGTTGACCGTCCTTTTCGGAAACCAAACTGGTTCTCTGCTAGGAGTGGATCGACTAAAGCCTCTATTCTCTGATGAATTATGCGCTCGAATATCTTGCCGGCCGTGTCTAACATGCAGAGTGGTCGGTAGGATGACGGTTCTTCCGGCGGCTTTTTCCCCTTCGGAAGTAACACTAGCCGTTGCTGTTTCCACTTCTGGGGAAAAGTCCCTTCCTTCAGGCATGTATCGTAAACGTCCAGGAATAATGTTGGTGCTGCCCTAAGGATTGATTTCAGGGCAATATTAGGAAATCCGTCCAATCCCGGCGCCTTATTATTCCCTACTCGATTTCCTGCCTCTATCAACTCGTCCAACGTGATAGTTGGGATGTCTTCAGAACTGAGCTGCTCCAACTTGCAGGTGAATACCAGCTGTTGGGGAAACAACGTAGTAACAATCTTCTCTAGGAGTTGTGGACACGTAGGTGATGGCATTGGTTGGCATTTCAAGTGGGTCATAACCACCTTATACGGTCTGCCCTATGGATCTTTCTCAACTTCTGCGACCAGTTCCTTCCAGCAACGTCTTTTGCTTTCTTTGATGGCTCTGTTCAGTTCTCGACGGGCCTTTTTATACTCTGCCAACAGCTCTGCGAAGTTAGATCGTCTGTAGCCACGCTGAGACTTTCTTCTTTTTTTAAGACACTTTGAGCGTAGAATGCTTATGTGATCGTTCCACCAGTGCATTGAAGGTCTTGAATTTATGCGACGTTTCCGAGACATACTAGCGTCGCAAGCCTGGGTGACTCTTCTCATTAGGTCCTTGGTCTTCTCTTCAGCAGTTTCTACGATGATCGGATTGCAGTCTAAGGCTACTAATAAAGCAGTGGGGTCGAGAGACTTAACTTCCCACCCAACCGCGCTAGCGCTCCTGTTGTCTCTTGTTAGTTTCTGGCCAGTTGATATTTCCCATAGTATCGCACTATGGTCGCTGGCTGTATAGATGTTCAATACTTCCCAAGAAAAACCTCTTCGAGCTAAGCAACTGCTGACAAATGTAAGGTCGACAGTTGAGTTTGCCTCTCCTTTAGTATACGTTGGCGTGTCACCGGTATTAAGAAGGATCACGTCCAGAGTGGCCATTGCCTCGAGAAGTGCTTTTCCACGTGTATTAGTGAACTTGCTGCCCCAGTCTGTTGCCCAGGAATTGAAGTCACCAGCTATTGCCACGGGAAAGTGTTTTTTTGCGTCCTCAGTTAGCCGATCAAGGAAGTCTTCAAAATGGTCATTAGAGAGACTAGGTGGTGCATAGCAACTGTAGAAGCGGATGCCATCTACCCATGCTGCTACGAAGCCAGCTTCTTTATTGTTGACTGTTCTCTGAAAAGGACATTTACCGCAGGACCAGATGACGGCTTTGTTAGTGCTGTCAGATTCCCAGGGTTGGTTACTCAGATGTCTATAAGGCTCACTTATAAGTGCTACATCTGCCTCTAATTCGCGCACAGTTTGCATGAGCAGGTCATGCGCAGCCTCACAATGATTGAGGTTGAGCTGCACTATCTTCATGTTTTTGGCTTCGTTATCTTCTGGAGCGCTTCTTGGAAGATGGGGCATCTGTTCGTGCCTGCATGGTGAGCCGCCTTTTCTACGCCGTGCCGTTCAAAGCACAGTGCACATTTAGCTGGATTTTTACAATCAGCAATTTTGTGTCCTTCTTTTCCGCACCTTATGCAGAGTTTAGACCGGTCGACTTCGCTTTTGCACTGCGATCCGAAGTGCCCAAAGTGCCAGCATTTGAAGCATTGTATGGGTCTCTTCGTTGCTCTCATTCGGCAATTAGACCAGCCTATCCTTATTCGATCGTCTTTTGCAGACCTTGGCCTTTGTCAGTGCTCTTCCTCGAAATCGTGATCAACAAGTCCCCACTTCTGGTCTTGTTGATCTTATCCACAGTTGAACGAACCTGCTCATCTGGGACGTCCTGCTTTATACGACGCAGAATCTCGGCATACTTTGTTTTCTCGGCCGGGCGGATGATCAGTGCGTCGGGTCTGATCCATTTGCGTGGTTTTTTCTGCTTAGGCTCTGGCCTGGGCTCCTTCGGCGGCTGTTTTGAGAGTTGCTCTCTAGCTAGCCTTCTCTTCTCCTTCTTAGACTGTACTTTTTCCCAGTCAGTCGTCTTCTTGGGTTCGTCGCCCTGCCCTGCCAGTCGTTGGAGAGGGCTTTTTTTCAAGTCCTTCTTCTTTGTGACTTTGTCGGTTGACTCTGGCGAATCTCGGTCCTTTCTCTTTCCAGACCTTGTGTCAGTTTCACCCTTGTCCTCAGCAGCAGATTCACCGTCACCGTCGGCTCCAGTGTCCATTGCTTCTTCCGTCTCATTTTCAGTTTCCATGCGGCGTCGTGATGACTGCCATTCCTCGTCCAGTTTCTTGAATCTTCCAAGAGCATTGACCACACCGGTTGTCTTGGTCTTTATCTCCTTGTGGATATTGACCTTCGTTTGGACAAACTCTTGCAGCTCAATAGTTAGCTTCTCAAGGCACTCCAACGCTTGCGTTCTCTTCATGTCAGCGCTTGCTTCAATCGCTGCTTGTTGAGCATGAAGCCCGTTTCTATTCATGTTTGTTTCCTGTAACTTACTCATTCTTTTTTGATTTACCAGCGCATCGTACGGAGTGGAGCGGGTTGCCATAACTAGGAACGGGTGTACCCTCGGAGATAGTACTCCTACCCCAGTTTCCTGAGGCCTAGCCGACACTTAGCCAGTCCCGGAATACACGGACGGACTAGACTCGCTCGGAGCGGTGAAGATTCCGATCTCTAACACTCACTGCGTACTTCCTGATCAAGGCCCGAAGTGGCTGGCTCCTGATCCACTGCTGCAACTTATACCTCGGTAGAGCAAGCTCACATCAGCCGTGGCCTGCATCGTCGGAAACTACGATACAGGTTCCGGTCACTCCCAGTGGGTCACAGCAGAGAATGATCGTCTTGTTAGGTCAGTTAGTGCGACCAACCCATTAAAGGGGAGTTTTGTCCACGGGAGCGTATTTTGTTTGGTTATTTTGCTTGGCTCCTACCCGCTGTACCTCATCAACTAAGAGATTAAGTGTCATTCAAGGACAGCGAGCGATCTCCCATCCGCTCGGGGAGACGCGCCCGGTAGCAGTATCTCTTCTGCCCCGAGTGTGTGTGTGTGTGTGTGTGTGTGTGTGTGTGTGTGTAAGTATGTAAACCTCTAATAACTTCTGAACGGTTAAACCGATTTCATCGTGGTTGGTGCCATTCAAAAGGGCTAGGCCAAACTTAGATTTTGAATACAATTTGGACTGATTCGGACCGATGAATTTCGAAAAATCTAAAAAAAACTAAAAAAAAAAAAGGTGTGTGTGCGATTCACACACGATAGAAGTGAAACTTCAGTGAATCGACAAAAGAATGAGATGAATATTTATAACAAGGGTAGGATAATTACAAAGTTTAATTGTTCAAAAATGAAAGTATTTTGATTAATTTTAAAAGATATTTTATATTTTATTTAACATATGTTACATAATCTATTACTCAAGTTCCATATTTTCAGTTTCAACAAATGATACAAGAGGCTTATGATAACTAAAATACGATACAAATATTTTAGTTTCAATTTGGTTGATATATCTTTGGAACACTGCATCTATTACCGTTTTTGATCTTGTAGTTGATTGAGTGCGATTGTTACACATTTTTAAATAAAATGTTGTATCGAGAAACTCAATCAAAGGAAGCGCTGTATCTGATGCAAAATTTATGTTAAAATCCCCACTTAAAATCATCGGAATTTTATCATAATTCTTTTGAGAATTCGCGATACCTCTGGGGTATATTTGATCAAATTTTCATGTATAAATTCAATAACTGATTTTATTGATTGGTTGGGAAAGATGTAAATTGCTACGATCAAAATTAAATCTCCTTGGTCATTTCTGCTCTCACAGGCACATATTTCTCCAACTTTCGAAAGCTGAACAGACAATGATTCTAGCTGTTGTGCATTGAGATCCATTTGTGGCGTAACAACACGGGCTCCATCATTTACGTTGTGATAAATTGCTACTCCGCCTGCCCTCGTACGTGGTCTTTTGTAATTAACAACAATATTAAAATTTGGAATGTCTACAATATCTTCATTATTCATCCATGTCTCCGAAAGAATTAAAAAATTTGACGATGACACTATATTGTCATGTTGCAGATCTTGTACATGAGCTCGTAAGCTTTGACAGTTAAAGGTAAACAGTGACATCCCTTTTCTTTTATTTAAGAAATCATATAAAACATTTGTAATTGTCTCAAGTCGATTCAAGTTCAGCCTTCGAAATTCATGTTGTAGATCAATTGTAGATACTGACGCTCTTCGGCCATGGTAAAATTTTTTATCATTTTTTTTTGAAACGAGATATAAGCCGTTTATTGATGTAACTCGTGATAATGCGACGTACAGGAGTTGTTGAACGTGTGATTTATCATATTCATATACAATCTCACCAAAAGTAGCTCCCTGGGACTTGTGAATCGTCATTGCACATGCAGAGACTAATGGGAAATGATTACGTTTTACAATAACGGTTTTATTAGGTACTAGTGGTATAGATGATGTTCTGCGATCTATTGGTACTGCCAGTGGATGAAGATTATTTTTGAATTGATGCCGCTGCCTTTCTTCTCAATTTTTCTCCGATTTTTGGAGATTCTGGAAATTCTAGCCATAAACGACCTATCTCTCCTTTGTCATTATATTCAATGAAAATTAATTTTCCCGTCGCACCATTTGCTAATCCATCTGATACATCGATGTTAGTTGTTATCATGTATGGTTTGTTCAAAACCAATGTAATTTGATATGGCAAACCTCCTGTATCAATAGTTGACATTTTATGTAATTTTTGACGCATAGAAGTTTGCTGTTCAACATTTCTACATCCAATATATATATCAGTTGCCTCTGAATTCACTTTTTCTTCTATAGAATTCAAAATTTTATTGTTGTATTCAGCAACTGAATGATTATTACATCAAAATCGTATACCGTCTGGACAAAGTCTCTCAGCTTCTTCTTCAGAGTAAATCCGTGACTCAATTAAATCTAGCTCTTCCTGATCTAACAACTGTCCATTACCAATTTTTGTTAATATTGTTGCAAAACTTTGATTAGCTTGTCGCATAACTTCGTTTAGTTCGAAAAATTTCAACCCTCGCCATAGTGTTGAACCTGCTATTTGTCGTTTTATTTGTTTGTAAATTGGGGTAGCACGAACTGGCGGTAGTTGACGTAGATCACCAATCAAAATTATATCTAATCCACCAAAATGGACTTCAAAATTACCGGTGATTTGCTTTAACCTTGAATCTATTTGGGACAACAACTCGGCTCCAATCATACTAATTTCATCGATAATCAATACACGAACATATTTAAAAAGTGATCTATATTGTTGGGCTACTTCAATTGATAAAGGAAGCAACTTTGAAAGACTTATCTTCAGTGCAGTGTGTACAGTGTACAGTAAGCTCACGTAGTTTTCACATGCACTACACACGTTAAATGCTCAAATACAAGCACGTATTAAACAGTGTGCAATATACATACACACTGACATCTGCTCTCTCGCTCTGGCTCACAAATTACAGGCGACTATGCTTAGAAGACGGGAGTGGGGACGCTACGAAGTATGGCACAAAGAGGAGAGACCGATAATATACAAATTGTATGTATATTTCTGTCTCATTCTTTCCCCTGGCTTCATCCTACACATTTTTGTATTTGTGTCTCTTACCTGTCGTTTTTTCGTTGCATCCGGTTTGAAATCACAACGATTCTAAAGAAGTTTCACTTCAAAAATTTTTCAAAAGTGGTTTTTTTGGAATAACTTTTAAACGGCTTTGTTAATCAACTCTAAAAACTAATCAGCTCTTAACATAACAAAACCACGTCGATTGTCGCTAATCCGGCCAAAATCAGTTGATTCGTTTGAGAGATATCGTGCAGGAAAAAAAACCCAAAAAGTGTTTTTTCAGAATTACCCCTAAATTTCTAGTTTGACCAATTAAAACTTAAAAATTCTTCATGAGGCTTAAAAAAATGCGTAGAATGCCGCCAACCACGTACAAATCGGTTCATTCATTCAAAAGTTATTGTGGTTTGAAAAAATTCAAAAAATAGTGTTCTATTATTTATATATCCAATTCTTGGAGAGCTCAAAACAACACACAGATTGTATTTTTGAGATCGGAGAGCTCAAAAACTTCGAAGGTGCAATTTTAAGCGCCCAGGTATTAACGGAATTAGCGGGAAGTTGCAGGGATGGCCTTTAGGGTCAACCGTTTTCCTATTTTAAACCTCCCGCTAAGAAAATTGAAAATTTTTAAAAATCGGGAAGTTATTGTTTCTACCCCGTTTTTCGAAAATCGAGTTTTCATCAGATCTCGACGTTTTGAGGTCCTAGGAAGCTTCCCCGACTATTCCCGCGATTGTGTCTGTATGTATGTATGTATGTATGTGTGTGTGTGTGTGTGTGTGTGTGTGTGTGTGTGTGTGTTTTTTTTCCCTTAGGGGGGGGAATCCTTTTTACGGATTCTAGGCGTAGCTGTTTGGCCTGGATATGTGGCGACTCGACGCAGCGTCATACTAAAACTCGACGCTAACGCCCCTACCCACTAAACCCTAAACCCCTTTCCTCTTTCCTCTAATCCCTCATGGAAACCGCCGTTAGGCATTACTTCGTGGGGGGAGGATATAGCGACTGCTCTTCCTTCTGGTAATTAGGTATTATTTTACCTTTCTTCTAGTTGTTGTCATTTGCTCTTTTTCTTTCGATGGAACGCAAGTCTATAAGGACTTCTGTTGCAAACGTGTTTGCGGCGTTCCAGGCAGCCTCTGATGACAGCATTGCTTCTACTATTGTCTCTGGTTGGATTTTCTTCTTCAGGATCTTCTCCAGCTCATCGCGCTGTAGGTAAAATCGTGGGCACTCAATGAAAACGTGCTCCGCGTCTTCATTAATTCCTGGGCAGGACGGGCACTCCGGTGAATCATCATGCTTGAAGCGGTGAAGATACGTCCGAAAACATCCATGTCCTGACAACATCTGCGTCAGATAGTAATTGATCTCGCTATGACTCCGGTTTATCCAAATGTCGATTTTCGGTATGAGACGGTGTGTCCATCTTCCTGTTGTCGCGGCGTCCCACTGCGATTGCCATCGTGCGATGCTGTTCTGCCGTTCTTCAGCTCTGAGTTCCTCGGCACAGTGTGGTTGACTTCTTTCATTGGTAAAGGTTCCTTCTTTCCTCAGCTAGAACTCTAAGCGGCAGAGTTCCGGAAATGACACACACTGCTACTTCTGATATCGTGCGGAATGCACTGGCTAGTCTTACAGCGCTCAGTCGATATACTGGTCCAGCTTTTCTCCATGATTCTTGCAACTTCAGCGCGTCTGCCCAAATGGATATTCCATATGTGAGCACCGATGTGACAACTGATGATAGTAGTAGTCTCCTGCTCTGCTTTGGCCCTCCGACGTTCGGCATCAGTCGTGCGAGACTAGCCCTCACTACTGACGCTTTGGCACTGACGTGTTCCACTTGCTGTTTAAAGTTGAGACGGGCATCAAGTATCACTCCCAAATATCGGATGTAAGGTTGTGATGTGATTTCTTGTTCGCCGACTTTCAGCTTGATGGTCTCTAACATGTGTGTGTGAGTGTGTGTGTGTGTGTGTGTGTGTGTGTGTGTGTGTGTGTATGTAAACCTCTCATAACTTTTGAACGGCTTGACCGATTTGATCTTTTTCGAATTACACCGAAGTTTCCGGTCTGATCAATTTATGTTTGAAAATATATCATAGAATTTGAAAAACTGCGTCGAATGGCGTCAACCGCGTGAAAATCGGTACAATCATTCAAAAGTTATTGCGGTTTGAAAATTCAAAAAATAATGTTTCATTAAACTTCTATCAGACTTTTGAGCTCGGAGAGCTCGAAACTACACGAAAAGTATATTTTTGAGCTCGAAGAGCTCAAAAACGTAATAAGTGCAATTTTGAGTGCTCAATTACGAAAGTAGCGGAAAGTTGCAGGGATGGCCCTCAGGGTCAACCGTTTTCCTAATTTTTTTTTTAATATCCCTAAGTGTCCCCTTTCAAACAAAAAAATACCATTTCTGTATCTATAATAGTATCGAGATATTGCAAAAACAAAATTGAAAAACTGGAAAAATCGCGAAATTTTAAATTTTCATGTCTTGAAAAAAATTTTTTTATTTTTTTTCCTTTGGCAAAACTTCGTTTTATGATAAAAGAAAACTTCTGACTAAAATTCATCTAAATCGAAACGGGTCGATTCCAACTATTGGTCGATTTGACATGGAATGACCCATATTAATGTTGAAAAATGTTCTGAGCGTTGATAATTATTTAATTTAACAATATCACAATTATTAAATAAGATTAGTTGAATTACCCGAGTTTATTAACTTATTATTATCACATTAATTAATATTAATGTTAATGACGTGAGAATATTTATTACGAGCGATGAGACGAGTGAAGAACACGGAGGAGAGCTTGAACGCTAACTGAACTTAAATTGTGCATTCACAGGAGAAAGACGAAGAAAGAGATTAAAAGATTAAGTGCGTACCTGGTGATCGGTGATACCACCTCAGCCAGGTATGACAAAGATTGAACTTGATTACTAGATTGTTGTATGATGAGTCATATCTCATTGAAATATTAATAAACGATAAATTTAATCCCGTGTGATTGCAGATCATGATTGTATTACAATGCAATAGTGAATGATCAAATTTATACCTATAGTTTACCGGCATGAGAATTAACAATGGTGAAAATTATGAATGATGATTATTTAACAGGTTTTTAGTAAAAAAGTTAATGAAATGCATGAGAAAACAATACCTGCGTTACTAATGATGTTAACTTTCCTTGGTAAACTAATTATAGTGATGAGATGCACTTAAAATATTAAGTAAACTTATGAACATACAATGCACGTGTTGTTGTTCACCACGTGTAGATTAATTATGGCGGATGGCCCGCAAGCAGCTGTTGACTTCGGGAGGTTGACAGTCAGAGTGCGCGACAGTCGCCGCACATCTGATGAGGTTGAATGCGAATTTACCACATGTTTTGGCGCGAACATGTGGTATTTACGCAACAATAAACTACAAGAATTATTACGGATTTTGCCTGGCTTAGAGATTTACCAAGCCAGGCTCACCGAATATATTAATCTGACTTGAATAATTATAAAGTTAGACGCCGGAAGATTATTCTCCAATTAAATTGAAACTTGACTGCGGCTAGCTCGATCTCACCTCTTCTTTAGGGTTGTGGCCTATGTTAAGGATTCTCGGCACTGAAATGAATTAATTATGAAGTGAACTTATCTCGAAATTAAAATAAGATAATTAACATAAGAAAATGAAAATGAATGAAAGAAATAAACAATTCAGCGGCCAATATTAATCGTCGTTTAGCGAAAGTATCTGCACGCACTCTAGCAACAGCATCGAACAATCTAAATCACCCGGTGGTACAATCTATGTGGCATTCCATGCCAAATCACCAAGGTTTCGGCCCGACCCCCTTCGATTTCGCTGAAAATTTTTTATCATTTTCTACCCGACCAGACATTTTTCTGAATTTTTTCAGATTTTTTTACCCAACCCAAAAGAAGGTAAGAACTTTTGAAAAAAAAAACGCTCTTTTTTTTCAAATTGCTATAACTTTGACACAAATTGACCTTTTGGCACTTTTATTTTTTAAATTTTATTTTTAATTGCAGTTTTCAGAAAAAAATAAAAAAAAATTTTATAAGTCAGGAGATGAAATATTTTCGTTTTTTTAATAAAACCGTCATTTTTTCGAAGTTCGGAACCTTCGATTTTCAATTTTTTTGTCTCAAAAAAATCTTTAACTAAGATAGTATTTAACCCCCCTATTTAGATTTTGTGCCGACTTTTCTTTCTATTTTTTTTTCGATTGAAAAAAAAAAAAATTCTAAAGTTAGCTTATTTTACATAACTTTGCGTTAAAATTTTTTTGGATTGTTTTTAAAATCTTAGATATTGAAAAAGATTGTACAAAAATAATCGTTAAGTGTATTTGCGCAAGTATTAAATTATTTTTAACAGCTTAAAATATTTTATTAACGTATAGTGTTATTAATTTTTCTCTATTTATTCAGTTTTGTTTACCCCGCGTGATGATGAGTTTAAAATTTCAAATTTTCAAATAAGAAATTTTTTACCAACTGCTCATATCGCCGATAAGAGAATTCACCACTGATAATGAAGGTAACTTCTTTTTTTTTCTTAATCATTTTAAAGCTATGTTTTCTGAACGATGTTAGGTTGTACGACATTTGTACGAAACGACATTTGTCCAAAAACAGATTTTCTGAGGTCGGTAATTGGTGAAATACTTATCGTAAGTAACAAGAGATGGCGACATCACAACAGATTGCACCAAAACAGCCAACAGAAGGTAACGAGACTTTCCGTCTCTGTGAATCGTGTTTGATTCTTTTAATAGAAAATGATAAAAGATTGACATTACTGGGATTATATAAAGGCCACTATGTATACAATTTTTGTTTCATAAGGAAAAATCAATATAATTTTCAAGGAATAAAAAGAACGAACTAATATCGATATAGGACGAATTATAAATAATCATTTTTTGAATAGCAGTTCAAACGCATATTCAATAATTTCTTTGAATAAATTTAAGGAATAATAAGAGTTTCATTGAGAAATAACGATACGCTTTCTTGATAATTTGATATCTACTGCTTTATAGGAGTAAGCTAAATATTATCAAACAATCAAATAAGAAGACAAAATGAGTTTATTTTCTTATTTTGAAAATCATAGTCAAAATTATTTAATGAAATAAAAAGTATCGAAAAAAAAAAATATTAGCGTGGTCGTTTTTAAGCACTTTTGTGTCTACTGTTTGTTAGCAGTATAAACTAAAAATACTCAAAAAATTTAATCCGATTATTGGAGAGACTTTTATTTATTTATTTATTTTTTTTTTAAAGATGAATTAACATTTTTTTAAGTAAAAATTAATTAATTAGATGTCAGAGCTTAGATAAAAAATAAACATACCCTTTTTGCAATATTTCTTTCCTACTGCTTGTTAGCAGTAAACCGAAATTATTCAAAAAATTCAATTTAATCATTAGAGAGACTCTCAAATTTAATTTTTTCATAGAAAAAAACACTTGACATCTTTTTTTTGATGACAATCAAAAATTAATTACATTTAAAAGTTGAAAATAAAGAATTAATATACCTTATCGATGCAACTTATTTCTTAGTGCTCGTTAGCAGTAAACCGAAAGTACTTGAAAAATTCAATTCATAGCTTGACCTTCACTTAAGAAACTTCCAATTACTATTTTTTTAATAGAAAGAACAGTTGATATCCTATGTGATTACAATAAATTAATTAGATTGAAAAGCTTAGAATGAATAATTAATATAAACCTTATATATACTATTTATTTCTTACTGCTCGTTAGCAGTAATCCGAAAATATTCAAAAAATTCAATTCAATTTTTGCAGAGACCTTTAAATTTGATTTTTTTTAAAATAAAATACACTTAATATATTTTTTGATTACAATCAATAGACTGAAAAGCTCAGAATAAATAATTAATATACTGTATCTACACTGTTTATTTCTTACCGCTTATTAGCAGTTGTTCACAACTGCTTATTAGCAGTTGTGAACAGGCCCAGCCGCGATAAAGTCGCTCCTGGGGGACTCCCAATTTCACGAGCCGCACCTGTCTACCGCTAGTTCCCGCAAAAACTAACCACCTATGAAAGCTTAGCTTGACTGATCACGCCATGTCTCGGTGGTGTGATTGGCTGATCGCTCCGCTGACATGCGCAATCAGCCTTCTTCCCCAAGTCGACGAGGAAGAAGACGCATTATTATTATTATTCTTTCGCTTCACCGCCATTGAGTCGAACGTTTCGCTATCCCGCTAAATTAATTCGCTTAAGTTATAAAATTCCGCTTTTTCGCTAAATTGATTATTAATCCGCTTTAATAAATTGTGCTTATTTTATTTTGAGTCTGTTTCAGATAATTTGTGTTATTTGTGCAGTAATTCACCGCTTTTCCAGTGCGGGCAGTGTGTTCACCAACGTGTCAACCGGCTTCGCTTTATTATTCACGCAGTGCTTGAATTATCCGTTTTTATTTAAACAATCCACGAACTAACATATTTAATATAACTTGTATTTAGTGCATATTAATAATAATATTTCCGCGTTTTAATTGAGATATCCAGACCAAAACCTGATCCTCCGCTTTCCGGCAATTTCAACATTTTACATTTGGTCCTTCGAGCCGGATCAAGCTGGCTCGATCTCAATTAATTTAAGATAGTAGTCTGGTAACATGCCTATTTTCATGACTTCTTTGGAGGGTAGTTTTTTATAGGAAAATAAAAATGAATTATCTTGAATATTCAGAGTGTTTTTATTTACATATTAAAAATATAAAAAAACATTTATTTGAAAAAATTTAATAGTTTATTACTATTATTATTGTCACTCGAAGTTGGAACCTCAAAAAAAAATGCACGTTGATTGCCCGGGTGATTTTGGCTCTTGATGTTATCTGAAATCAAATATTCTTGATTATTCTTAATCTATAGACATGTCATTCTGGTCGGAACTACTGAAGTTAAATTTCAAGGGTAAATAGCAAAATGGCGAACTTTGAAAAAAAAAATCCTTTTATTTTAGCAAAGAAAGGGTTCTAAAATAAAAAGTTAGGGGTGAAAAAAATTCTCGTTAGTACCGACGAGAACTATAAGTGTGTAGAACAGCCTGTTGAAATTTGAAAGCAATCGGTTCAGTAGAAAAAAAGTTATGACCCGGGCCGACCAGAAAAACAATGTTTTGAGAAAAACGCGTTTAAAGTTCAACAACAAATTTTCATAAATAAACTTATACTTACGTCAATCGTCTATGCCTGGAGCGTATAATATGCCTTCATCTTCTTCATAGGCATCATTCTCCGCAACTTTGTCCGCTCTTCGACTCTTTCTGGCTTCTTTCGATGACATTGCTGTGGCATTTTCCGCTTTTGCAATCCGAGATTTATTGTAAGATTTTGCAAACGCGACAGCGCACGGGCCGAGCGTAACGTCCATGACTTCCAATATTTTTAGTACTGGATAAAATCCTTCGTTAAATATACATGCTGCAGTGAATGCAGCAATTTCTAACGTTTTTTGGCCTACAAAAATATGTTTTGGTGCAAAACTCCAAACAAAACGATTAAAAGCCTCGTTATTATTCTGTGTGTTTCTTCCTGAACATCTTTCCAAAAGATTATCTGATGACAGATCTTCGTAAATTGGTTCGAAAAGTTTTGCAGTGTCTTTATCGAAAGCAGGCGGATGAACAAACGTATCTTCATGACCTTCAGATTTCAATTTTTGATACTTGCACCAGAAATCGGGACCCTCTGGGCAATAAGAGTGCTGGGGTTCTTCATTTTTTTTTTTTTTTTTTTTTTGGGCGAGAGGAAGAAAATCTTCATAAGACACCGGCTAGATGTTGATGATTTGGTTGCCGGTAGTGTGAGATTTTTACTCACTAAAACCCTCCCCTCTCTTGTACCTGATACTGCGGGACCGCGTTAGCATTACTTCGTAGTACCAGGCCCCCTCCAAGCTACTCCTGTAGCTATTTCTCTTATATAATCCTGTAGCTATTCCTCCGCTTTTTTTTCCTCTTTCCTCTTCTCTAGCAGGGCCTCACGCGTCAGCCTTCAAGGCCTCGACATATGGGATTTTTTACGTTCCTCCTACTATTCCCTCCGTTTTGCGGCTGTGGCCGACTTACAGTCTGTACCCGCATTTGCCTGTGCCCCGCCTATTAGCACAGGGGCACAGTGACCGAAGAAACCACAGAGACCTGGTCAAGGTACAGTCGGCAAGGAAGCAAGCCCCGGAAAATCGCAGAAAAATTGCGACTGCCAGGGCTCGAACCTACGCCTGAGCGACTGCTGTACGGCAGTTTAAGACTTAAACCGCTCGGCCACGCAGTCGCCTGGGGCTCTTCACTAGTTGATATCAAATGATAATAAGTTGCCCATATAGCTTTTCTCATATTTTCCACAGTCTTCATTTCTCATAACAGCTAAGCCATAATAAGTACTAAGTTTGATCATTAATTTATAAGTTAGTGTCAGACTTTTGGTAGCTTTGGTGCTCTCGGTATCAATGGTATCCTTCTTTGGTGTTCTTGTTTTTTTTGGTGTCGTCCCTTTCTTCGGAGTTACTCCTTTCTTCGCTGTAACTTCTTTTTCTTTTTTATAATTTTTCTTCGTTTTTTTAGATTTTTCTTCAGCAGCTTCTATTTTTTTTTAGCTTTTTGGAGCTGCGTTAAAGTTTTTTTAGCTTCTTTGACTCGTCTGTACATACGCTTTTTCACATGTAAAACGCACTCATTTTTTTCAACTTTAGGATCATTATTGTAAATATTTGCTTCTAGTAAATTTTTATAAGTTTAAGCAATATGTATTGTATCAAGGATACTGTAGTATCCGCTCTTACTTAACCCTGGTCCCAAATCCATCATGGCACAAAAAATGTTTATACCCGATAAACTAACACCGAGTAGTCGCATAACAAAAGTAAGATGTCTGTTGACCTCAAACGCATTCCTCACTTTTGGGCAAGAATTAATGGTAGCAAATTCATCGCACTTACACTTCATACACAAGTTAAATCCCAATCCAACTTGAGATTTTTTAAGAAATTTTATATCACTCTTGTAAGCTTTACAAATCAGAACACTTTCTAAAGCACTGAATACTAAAGTAAAACTCAAAAGAGCGTACGCTGAGCTCTCATCAATGGCTACTTCAATATCTTCTTCATTTTTTAATTTTTCAGCAGACTTGCTCACAAATGTTACATCTTTTTCAGCAGTGTATCTATTACCGTGAAATTTTCGCTTAATGCCTGTATCCCCAGGACTTTTCGTACCACGTTTTTTTCCTTTCCTACCATCTTAGATGCTTACGTGTCAACGTACGATCAAATACTAACAGAGTACTGTGAATTTTAACCTAAATATACTTTAAAATTAGTATATATTATATATACATAAATATATAAATATATATATAAATATATATAATAGAATAACAGAGTCAACCCAGGTATAAAAATGCGCGCAAACAATAAAAGGGTCCAAGCGTTGCTACTGCCGGTCAACCTTAAAGGTTGGACTCCGAGGCGCTCTAGGAAACTCGTTATAACTCCCGAAATATTTCAAATTTCTGTCTGAAATTTTCACAGTATATTCTCAAGACATTGTACTTTCAAATTAAGCAAAATTTCGATTTTTTGAATCCAAGTTACCAGACTACTACCTTAAATTAATTATACCGCTAATAATTGTGTTGTGCGAGTGAAGTTTATTACCGCTAGGAAGGGTCGAGTGTCAGGGGCATCGCAGAGCACTCGAGTGCTGCTCCTGGTAGTCATTCGTACACCGGTACGCTGAACTTTCCGCTTTATTAAGACTGAAAACTCGATCTCGGGCCTAGATTAATCCCGCAATGCAGTTCGAAGCAGCTATTGCTATGCAACAGTACTACCTAGATGCATTGTACGCCATGGTAGACCGCTTAACTGACGAGGAGCTCAACACACTGTCGCTGACTGCTATTGACTTAGTGGCAACACAAAGCTCCAGGCTTTGGCAAGATATCACTGCCCTGAATTCGCTTATTTTTAAGACGTACCCGGAAGTACTCGAGCACGAGTACCACACCGAGAATCGATATACTGATGCACACGCCACTTACGCAATTTTAGAGACTCGCATAGTCACCCGCAAGGACGCCATACAGCTGGAGATTGAAGCCAAGGAAGCTGCTCAGACTCAACATTTGGCTATGCACAGCACCGCATTCATGGGAGGTTCCACAGGTACTTGGCTCCCAAAGATCAAGCTTCAGAGCTTCTCTGGAGACTTCAAACGCTGGGGATCCTTCAGTCAGCTATTTTCTGATATTGTCATCGACAATGCACTTCTGAAGAACAGCCAGAAGATGCATTATCTTAAGACCTTCACCGAGGATGAGGTACATTAGCTCATTGGCAATATGTCATTTACTGACGAGTCATTTGAGCCCGCTTGGAACTCATTGAAGAGCCGCTATTCAAATCCTCGCCACGTCGTTTCATCACATCTTGAAGACCTGTTGGTCGGTGAATCAGTTCCCGCTAGATCAGCCGCTAAATTAGACGCTTTGCTATTAGCCAACCAGAAGGCTTTGGATTCCATCAAGGCCCAGGGGGTTCCAGTTGAACACTGGGACCTGATGATAATTCATTTGACGCTTCGCCGCTTACCACCCGCTGTGGGAGAAGATTGGGAGACCAACCTTGGTCTTACTGATAAAATGCCAACCTACACGCAGCTTTCACGCTTTATCACGCAGATTTCGACGATGTTCAAAATTTGACAAATTTGGCATTTTTCAAAACTTTTTTTTTCAATAGCTCCAAGTGTCCCCTATAAAACAAACGAAAGCCGATTCCTGTATCCATAATAGCGTTCGAGATATTACAAAATCATATAACTATATAAATCATATACTATCGATTTCTTCAGGACGGATTTTGTCGATGAACCAAACCAAAATGTGTGCATGAGGTAATCCTCGCTTTTGCCACTCAACCGAATACATCCAGCAACGTGTGGGACCAAATACATGTGATTTAGTAATGAAACTTATTAAAGACTTCAACTTTTGTCTGAACACACGTGCTGTAATGTCATGGCGATGTATTGCATTTTGGCCAGGCAGTAGCAAAGATGTAATCTCTGGCCATTTTGGATTACATGTGAACGTGATAAATAAACATGGTTGTCCATATTCGCGCACGAAAGTCAGAGCATCCTGTATATATTCTTGCATATGACGTGGACTGCCTACGTACGATGATGGTAAAATGACATGGTTACCAATTTCGGCGACGTCGGCGTTGTTGTTAATAGCGTCTCGCAAATGAATGTACTCTTCCGCGCGCAGCTTTTGTTGATTATATCGTAAGTATCGTAGTCGTTCGCTCTCAATCTTCGCGTACATGTCGACCATGAATTGTTGACAAAGCTCACGACATCGTAAAATGACGTTGTCCAGGCCACGTCTAATCATTAATCGGTACGCATAATAATCCTTTGAGCTAACGTTCTTGTTTGTTTCAGCTCCTGTAATATTTGTTCATAAAAATTAATTTAAATTTATTAAGTTCAATAATTTAATTGTTTTGTTAATGATTAATGATCAAATTAATAATCAATGAAGTACCTGATACGGGATCTCGTTTATGTTTATTTATGTTTATGCAATATCCGTCTTGTCCCTTCCAGAATATTAGCGGATATTGGAGAGCGTCATATGAACGATGTGTGTCAGCAATGAACTGAAGATTATTATTTTTTCTACGAATCACAATTTCTCGTGCAGCTGTACAATCGCCAACCATGATTCCAGCAACATCATCAACAACGGGTGCATTAAATCTACGAATATGCTCTCCAGCTGGTGTTTTATCAGGATTAATGACGATAGCGTGATTATCGCTTTGTAATTGGTGCATATGTGATTTGAATATTTTCAACAACTCGTTGTGCTCGTTCAAAAGAGCATCTAGCTCGCTGACGATGCGCCTGGTATAAAGTGAATCAAGGTTATTATAATCACAACGTGCATTCACGCGATTGGCAAGTGCGCTTCCGGAATCCTCGCCGCCCATAAAGTAGATTTGTAAGAATTTATGTGGTTCGTTTGGCATTGGCAGCAGTGAGCCCATTTTATGATAAACTTGGCCTTTGATTTTGAATGTAGAATTGAATTGTTGACCATTTGCATTAGTATTTCGAACTATTTCTGTTGCTCCGAACGATGTCATTTGAAAGCATGAATTGAATCTTCGAATTGACTTCAGGAACACGTTAGAATCTGAATCCGTGCCGATAAGTAAGCCGTTCAATGGTTCAGGTGGTGTTTCAATTTCAGGTAGTTGCACTTTTCCTGACGCGCAACATATCCCAGCTGGCTCATTTTTGAATTTCAGAGCATGACAATGCGGACATTCCTTGTCCATAGCACCAATTACTACTTTTGAATGAGCATAATATTCAATATCGGGCTCATACTGGAATGCTAGACGCAGGAATGAATCAGATATAAATGCTCGATGTACCTGTTGTCGTTGTTGGTCATTTGTTCTTCGTCTATTGACTGTGAAACGGCGTGATTGTCGTTGTTCTAATCTTCTGACTTCATTGCGTTCAGCTCGTGTATCTTCTGGCTCTTCTTGATGCAATTGCGCCATTCTGACACGTGCATCAGTATTTTGTTGCTGGATTTGTTCTTCTGTTCTTTCGGATCTGCTATTTCACAAGTTTCGAGCTTTACTTGTACTGCGGCTCAAATCAGCCCCTTTGCGTTTTCTTGGCATTGCTCACTGTACAAAACATACATAAATAGAATTAATGAAATTATTTGATGATGAAAAATGTTAAAAGTATAACTAGGGCCAGGATTTTTGCCGCAATTTTGAAATGATTAGTTTTAATTTATGAAATTATAACAAAAATATAAGTTTTATGGAAAAATTTTTCAAACAAAAGTAAGAAATTAAATTTTATGAAAACATTGTCTCTTATAATTTTTTCATACAACCAATATTTCCATTGACATTTCAAAATAAAGATTCATAATGATTGATTTTTTGGAAACTATGAAAATCTTAATTGTTCAATTACATTTTTTTAATAAAATTAAATTAAAATTACATTTTTATAAGATCAACAACATTTTCGATATAAATAAAAAAAAGTATACTTACAACACAAAATCCGTTGTTATTGGAAGCTCGTGTCACGTGTTGAGTACTTTTGAGGTTATAAAATCACTTGATTAACTAATCGTGCAAAATACACTCAAAATTGATAATTTAATTATTATTGATAAAATAGGAATGATTAAAAGTTAATATGAGAGTTACACTGAGATAGCAAAATAATAATTGTCAATGTTACTACTACACTTGATGCATAAACAATAATGATGGCCGACAAATGTGTAGGGAGTGAGAAAGAAAGGAGACCGGCTTCGTTCTCATCCCTACTCCGTGCTGTTTACTGGGTCAGAAGTGACACCTGTAGACATCTGGCGGGGATTAATTAAATGACGATTGATCAGTTTTCGACCGGAGAGGAAAAATGATTAAATTACTAAAATGGCTATTAAAAAATAAGGGTTGATCGTAGAAGGGTGAAAATTGAGGATTGTATGTATTTTTGTATGTTGTGTAACAGGGAAAATCGAACTTCCCGGGGTCATTATCGACCACTTAATTAACGCACGGTAGGTCAGGGCTTTCCCTTACCTTTCGATTTTTCACAAGTAGTTTCGACTTGTCACCGGGCGTGCTAATCGAAAGTCCTCACTACAGTCCCCGGAAAATGAAGCGCGGGAGCGAAGATAGGAAAGTTGGAGAGCACGAGAAGAGGTTATAAAAACGCCGGGTGTTGTGTCAAGACTCTCTTTCTTCCGGTGAAATTTTGCGAGTACGTTGGGTAACTGTGTTCCAGTGTGGGATATTTTTCTGAGACAAGTAAGTAGTTGATTTCTTAAGGCTTCACGAATGGAACGAAGCGATTAAATTTTATTGTCTGGTATTTTTGTTAAAAATTACTTGTCGTTAGGCCATTTGGCTGACGATTTTCGTCTTATTCGAAATATTCATTTACTGGAATTTCTAGGATAAATTGATCGAGGATAAGATTGGGAGCTGGGTGTAATTTGGTGACACGAGTTTCTGGAGCTTTGGAAGTCAGCAGGCACAGTGGAGCTGATCCCGTCATTTTCTTTCTACTGGGAAAAGAATTCATCGCTGGAGTACCGGTTTCAGTTGTCAGGTATTTTGGGTTATTTTAGGCCAAATTAATTAATAATTTAATTAAGAGGCCAAAATAATTAAATTTAATTTCTCGAGCGGTCATCTTTCATTAGCGAATTCGTACTTTAGTTTCTATTGTTAAGGTCAAGTAGTTAGTTTTGTCGCTGGACTTTTATATTTAATGGATAAATTGTTAATTTATTGGTAAAGAATTTATTAGTAATTTATTATAGGCCTGTTGGCTATGATAAATTAATTTTAGTTAAGAATTTTCGAGACAGAATTTAATTAAGAAATATCGCCTAAAATTTATTTAAAGAGAATTAAGAATTGAAATTAAGTTAGTGAAGGTCATTCTATAATGCTCTACGGGTGTAATTTTGTTGAGACGTTTTAGAATTTCAGAGTTGGATTTAAGAAATTGTGTTAAATTAGATTTAGGCCAGTGGGCTAAATTTAATTAATTTAGTTAATTTAACGAATGTATTTATTGAGAAATTTAGTGAATTTAGAAAATGATTACCGAACTTGTTAAGAAAATTATGTAGTGAACTTTGTTAAAGATTATTTAGTGGAGATCAAGAAATGAAATAAATCAGTGGGTTCAGTAGAATAAATTGATTGATAACTTTAGTAGAAAATTTGGTTAAGTAAGTTGGAAATAAATTTAGTTAAGAAGATGTATTAATGAATTTAATGAATTAAAATCGAAGGTCGGAATTTTGTGTTAAGTAATTATTAGGCGTAATTTTGGTAATTTTGGAAAATGCGAAGTTTTGAGATTTAATTTTATTGGGTAAATGATGTCGTTTGTTATTCCGTCAGTTGGACGAGGGTTTAAGAAATTGAAGATAGATGCGTAATGGTCTATGTTGAGTTAAGAAATTGAAGATAGATGCGTAATGGTCTAAAAGTGAATTAGGAAATTAAGAAGATAGATGCGTAATGGTCTATGTTGAGTTAAGAAATTAAGAAGATAGATGCGTAATGATCTATGGTTAAAAGAATTTAATGATATTTAGTTGTAAGTTTTGGCAAGTGCCTGCGTAGGTGAGAGGTTCTCACAATTAAGTGATTGATAGGTTAATTTTAAGGGCAATATTGTTAAGGAATTTTGTTAGAATTAAATTGTTTACATTGAATAAATAATTAAATTGTTAATAATTGTTTCTCAGTATTAATTTTTCAGCCTTTCTCAACTTCTCACGACCCGATCTTTCCTTCTCATGCTCCCCGGTTTCTGGGACACCGAGTATAAAATCCCAGTGGCGCCCTTTTCAAAGAGGAAGGGGTGACCGATTGGGCAGGGCTAACCACCCCGTTACAGTTGTATCATAACAAAATAGAAATTAAAAATTTTGTCTAAAAAATAAAAAAAAAAATTTAGGGGTGGACTACCCCTAACATTTAGGGGGATGAAAAATAGATGTCAGCCGATTCTCATAGATACCGGATAAGCACAAAAAATTTCATCAAAATCGGTCAAGCCGTTTCGGAGGAGTATGGCAACGAAAACTGTGACACGAGAATTTTATATATTAGATATAAGATATATGGGGTATTCCATGCCAAATCGACCACTTTTGACCCCGACCCTTTTCGATTTGGCCGAAAGTTTTCCATCCTTTTCTACCCTATAAAAAACGGTTCTCAGAATTTTTTTGAATTTTTTTACCTAACTCCAAAAAAGTTATGAATTTTTCAAAAAAATGGCTTTTTTATTTTCAAATAGCCATAACTTTTTCAAAACTAAACATTTAAGCTCAGGATCCCAAGTTAGCGCTGCAACTCAATTACCCGTAATAAACCATGCATTAGAATTGTTAAATCAATCACCGATTCCATCGAAGAAATTGAATGATAATCAATTTTTGAACAATAAAATAAATCGGGTATCCGACAGCTTGAAAAAAGTTTTGCTTTCTTCTTCAGATGAAGAATCGATTGATGACGATGGTGAAAATTTTCGCTCTCTAATTAAAATGTTGTATGATAAATTCAACGATAAAGAAACTGATAAGTCTTTGAAAATACAAATTTTAATATTATTACCTGTAAAATGGAGTGAGAGACGTATTTGTGAAACTATGAATACATCAAGACATTTGTCAAGAGTAGCAAAAAATTTGGTTGAAGAAACGGGTTTACTTTCTACACCTGAATCGAAATTAGGTATGGGTAGCGTAAAATCGATGTTTTAAATACACTTGAAAACTGAATTACTCAACATTTTTGTATAGGGAGGACAATTACTGATCAGGTAAAATTAAAAGTTGAAAATTTTTACAACGATGATGAGTATAGTGCTCAAATGCCCGATATGAAAGACTTTGTATCAATTCGAAGTGATGATGGTAATCGGATACACGTCCAAAAAAGACTTATCCTGTCTAACTTAAAAGAATTATACCAATGTTTCTGTGAAACAAATCCTGCTGAGAGAATTGGATTTTCAAAATTCGCTTCTTTGCGACCAAAACATTGTGTGTTAGCAGGGGCAAGTGGAACACACACCATCTGCGTGTGTACGATTCATCAAAACGTGAAGTTAATGATGCTTGGTAATTATCAAATTAATTAATAATCATAAATGCGTGAATTTTAAGTTTACTAAATTACTGTTATTTTAGGTGCAAATATTTATTCTTTGACAAGGAACACAGAAAAGCCCATTAAACACTACAGCGATTACTTGAGCATGATTATATGTGAAAATCCATCTTTTCAGTGTTATTTAGGTGGATGTAAAAACTGTCCTGGGGTCGATGAGTTGAGTAAAATTTTATTAAAATGTTTTGAGGACCGGGAAATCGAGAATATTACATATAAATATTGGATATCAAAACCGAGAAGTAGTTTAGAAACTATTATTGAGCCTACAGAAGAATTTGTGGAAAAATTTTGTAGTGAGTTAGAAATTCTTCTACCTCATTCGTTCATTGCTAAGGAGCAAGCCCAATTCTTGAAGACATTGAAAGAAACATTGAAACCAAACGAATACGTTATTATTTGTGATTTTGCAGAAAATTATGCCTTCGTAGTACAAAATGCGGCAGCTGGTTTTCACTGGAATAATAATCAGGCAACAGTTTTTCCAGTCGTTATTTATTATAAAGTAAATAACAAACTTGAACACAAAAGTTTAGTAATTATCTCAGATTCTAACAAACATGATGCCGTTGCTGTTCATGTTTTCATCGAAATAATAACTGATTACGTGAAAAGTCTTCCTGAACGTTGTAACAAGATTTATTATTTTTCTGATGGAGCTCCTCAACAATTTAAAAACTTTAAAAACTTTGTAAATTTATATTACCACGAAGATGATTTTGATATTCCTGCTGAATTGCATTTTTTTGCGACTGCCCATGGGAAAGGTCCGTGTGATGGAATCGGTGGTATTCTCAAACGACTTGCAGCGAGAGCAAGTCTCCAACTCGCGGTAGACAAACAAATAACGACACCAGAAGAACTTTTTGAATGGGCTTCTGCACCGGATAACTTGCCGAATATTATAGTGAAGTTTTCCCCAGAAGAAGATTATGACACAGCAGTAAATGATTTAAATGATCGATTTTTGAAAACGAAACCGATTACAGGAACTCAACAACTACATTGTATAATTCCGGACAAAAATGGTTGTTTACTAGTTAAAAACTTTTCGAATTCGAATGAACACAGAATTTGTAAAATATTTAAACGACAGAGAGAAAAGTAATTAATTTTAGCTGCATCAATTATTGATCTTACTAATTACAGTCATCGATGAAGCCTCTAAATTGTGAATGTAATGCCGTAAAATTGTTGAATTGTATTTATCTTATTATATAAATAAAATTTATGAAAAAAAATTTTTTTTCCATTTTTGAAAATTTAACAATTTTTTTTCAATTGAATAAAAAAAATAGAAAGAGAAATCGGCCCAATCTGGGTTCTACAGGGATAACTGTGGAATTGATTAAAGTTTATTTTAGAAAAAAAAATTTAAAAAAAAAAATGTCGAACTTCGAAAAATCATTGATTTTTGTCAAAAAACTGAAAAATTCCATATGTATTGACTTACAAAAATTTTTTAATATTTTTTATCGGAAAGTACATCTAAAAACAAAAATTTTAAAAAAAAGGTACCTAAATGTTTAGTTTTGAAAAGTTATGGCTATTTGAAAATAAAAAATCCATTTTTTTGAAAAATTCATAACTGTTTTGGAGTTAGGTAAAAAAATTCAAAAAAATTCTGAGAACCGTTTTTTATAGGGTAGAAAAGGATGGAAAACTTTCGGCCAAATCGAAAAGGGTCGGGGTCAAAAGTGGTCGATTTGGCATGGAATACCCCATATATATATATAATGAAAATGGTTTTTCGTAGACCGTCAACCACGCCAAAACTACTGAACGTATCAATATGGGACTGGAGCTATTCGATGCGGAATGAATTGTAGATGGTTGTAAGCTACTTATTTTTCGAATTTAATCGATCCTTCAACATTTTATTTCTAATTAACTTTAATAAACATTTTTTCCCACTTATGAAAACAAAAGACGGACATTTTTCTTCAATTTATTTGTTTTTTTTTATCGGCATAAAAGGAAATCATTTGTATTACGTTTCTTTTTTGAGAATTTAGTTCCGTCTACCCACACGCGGGCGGAAGCCCGGGTGGATGCATATCTATGTATATATAAGACACTTCTTTTTTGTTCCCGATTTACATTAAAACTACTGGACCGAGCGGCATAAGACCACGACCGTTTGACGCGGAATTATCCGAGTCAAAATTAAAACACTAATTCGAGCCTCGAAAGCCTACTTTCTTTTGATGATGTGCCTACCGCTGAATGTGAAATACTATTTTGACCCTTAATAATCTCGAAATAGGGTATAGAGGCCAAAATTAGTGTTTTAGAATAATCTTTTCAACCTCCAAAACCTAAGATCACTTTGAACACCTTTTTTGCAGTACTTCAAACTACTAAGAACATATGTAAGTTAATTTTACGATTTCATGGAACATAGAATTTCGTCAGTTTACAGTTGAAAACATTAACTAAGCCCATTTTTGGACTTGAAATTTTTCAACTTTATGATCTAAATAAAATTTTCAAAGTTTTTACTTTAACTTTGAATGTGAAAAACTAAAGTTTAAAAATTTCGTTAAATTATTATTTGTTAGTAACAATATTCATTTTTTTTACACGGAAAAAAGTAAACTGTGATAAATAATAATAATAATAAGAATAATAATAATAATAATAATAATAATAATAATAATAATAATAATTCAGTGTAAATGCAGTCAGTGTAAATGAAGTTCGTTTAGCTCTAGATGGCAGCAGAAATTGGGCTGCCCCGGGACCAGATGGCATTAATGTCTTCTGGTGGAAGAAGTTTACTTCTACCCACCTCCATTTGGCCCGTATATTTACATCCTACATTAGAGCTGACGAACCGATTCCAGACTGGCTCGTAGAAGGGCGAACCGTACTGATACCCAAAAAAGGTGACTTGTCTGACCCAAAGAATTACAGGCCTATCACCTGCCTGAATGCGGTTTATAAAATTTTTACAAAAATTTTGAATAACCGTATCTTGCAGGAGATAGGACCTATATGGCAACAGATATATGAACAGCGTGGCAACAAAAGAGGCCTGTCAGGTTGCAAAGAGAACCTGATAGTTGATCGATGTGTCATACAAGATGCGATCTACTATCAACGCAACCTGTCAATGGCCTGGATTGACTATCGCAAGGCATTTGACTCAACTCCTCATGAGTTGATTTTATACCTCCTCAAGTGCTTGGGGGTCAATCCCGAAACGGTGGAATGCATTCAGCGTATAATGCAGCTCTGACGAACGCGTTTCCATATAGGAAATGGAAACGCATTGCACGTAACCGGAGTTGTAGAGTACAAACGAGGGGTCTTCCAAGGCGATTCCTTGAGCCCTCTGCTGTTTTGCATCTCACTGCTGCCTATATCTGTTGCTCTCCGTAAAACCCATGGGTACTCTGTGGGGCCTCCGGGTGATCGAAAATACTCGATCACCCATCTGCTTTACATGGATGATCTGAAGCTATATAAAGCTAATGAAGATCATCTACAGGCAGCCCTGAACATCGTAGCAGAGTACACATGAGATGTCGGAATGTCTTTTGGGTTGGACAAGTGTGCGGTCATACATCTGGCGAGGGGTAAGTGCTCTGATACGGGTGATGATGTCGAGTTAGTAGATAGGAGCATCTTAAGACAATTAGGCGCCGGAGAGTTGTATAGATACCTAGGAATGGAAGAGCACCGCATGCATGCGATCTCTGAAGTCCGAGCAACTCTCCGTAGTGAGTATGTTAGGAGACTCCGGAAAATTTGGTCCTCCGAACTTTCCGGCAAAAATAAAGTCTCCGCCACTAACATGCTCGCTGTCCCAGTCTTACTATACTCTTTCGGTGTCCTGAAATGGGCCCGAAAGGATTTACGAGATCTCGACATCAAAACCCGTAAGGTTATCAATATGAATCGGAGCATGCACCCCAATTCATCAGTCGCCAGATTATACCTCTCCCGGTCCATCGGTGGGAGAGGTCTGCAGAGTTTGGAGCGGCTGCATGATCGTTTGGTCCTGGGCTTAACATTCGAGGTTGTCAATTTCACTGCAGACGAGGATGACTTCCTCATGCAAATCGTACATAAACATGAAAATGCGCATAAGGGGTCGTTCTTGTATAAGGCAGCTATATATGCAGCAAGAACCCTTGGTCTTGGAGAGATAAACGCACTTATGGAACTCCGAAAGGATGAATTTAAGAGCGTCATCAGGAACGCCGAGGAAAAACAACTCCTAGGCGAACTGATGGACAAGTCCATGCACAGCGTGTACTTCAAACACGTGCGTGATCATGGCTTGTCCACCCAGCTGACCTTTTCCTTCTTAAAGTCAGCTGGCCTGATGTCCGAGACTGAAGGGTTCATATTTGCCTGCCAAGATGGTGTCATTAACACTCTAGAATACCGTAGCAAGGTGCTCCAGGTGCAGCTTCTGGACACGTCATGTAGGATGTGTAAACAACACCCGGAGACGCTCATACACCTTTTGTCGGCATGTCCTGTGCTGGCGAGAGGTGCATATATCCAGCGTCACAACGCTGCCCTGAGAGTACTGTACTACTATCTTCGTCATTACTACGGTATTGATATGACACCAGTGCTGCCTTATCTACCAGGAGATATTCCCCAGGTTGTTGAGAATGACAGTTGCAAAATTTACTGGAACATGCCATTTGCAACAACCCGGCGGATCGATCACAACAAACCCGATATTGTGCTCTTCGACAAGGCCACTCGTGACATTTATGTCATTGAGTTCTCGGCCCCGGCTGAACACAACATCTCAGCCAAAGAAGAGCACAAAAGAAAAATATATCAGGATCTCCTATTTGAAATTGGCAAACTTTACCCAGGTTACCGTGTCAAACTAGTCGTCCTAATCGTTGGCGTCCTTGGAGGGATGAAACAGTCTTTTGTATCCTCACTTGCCAAAGTTCCAGCTTGCACGTCAAAATCTGAGTTCTTGGCTGTCAGGATGCAGAAGGCTGTAATATTAGGTTCCCTCCGTCTACTTAGGGAAATGACTTTGGCCTGCTGTGGCCGCTAACCGCCTTGTTGTGCGGAGTGGTCCAGCAGTAATGGATGGAGCTTAGGCTGGGCCCTCGGAGAGTCGGACTTCGGGGACAACCCCCCTGAGCATTTAATAAAATAATAATAATAATAATAATAATAATAATAATAATAATATTTATTTAGCCTTTGGCTACAAAATACATAATAAAAAAAATAAAAGATCTACGATCTTTTATTTACACGATATAAACAATTTTACCGTTATTCATTATAATTTTTCGTCTTTTATTTTTTGCCTCAAAAACTTTTTGAAAACTTTTATATTAGTCGCTTCTTTAGTATTTGTATTAAGTTTATCAAATATTGAAAAACCACACGCATTGATTGTCTTTTCTGCCCCTTTTGTTCTAGATTTTTTCACTAATAGTTTGTTTTTGTTCCTTGTACCATACCTATGTTTACTTTTTACAATAATTCTATTCATATAGTCAGGCAAGATATTATTTAACATTTTATATATAAAAACACATACATTAAACTTAAGTCTGTCTTTAACTGACAAAAAACATAGCGTTTCTAACATACATTCTATAGGCGTATATCTATTCACTCTTAATATAATTCTCATGGCTTGGTTTTGACACTTCTGTAACCTATTTATGCATTCATCATTAATGTTTATTAACAAAGTCGAGCAATAGTCAAAATGAGGCGCAATAATTGATTTATATATTATTACTTTAGTATAATCACTAATAAAACCACTTAGCCTGTATAGTAAATTTATCTTGGTATTAATTTTTTCAACAATATAAAAAGTATGATTCGTAAAACTTAAAAATTCATCTATTACTATGCCCAAATATTTAGTTTCTGTACATTGCCTAATTTTTTCTCCATCCAACCTCAATTCTATGTTCCCAATATTCTTTTTTTTTTTCTATCTCGAATTAACATACAAACAGTCTTTTTAACATTTGGTTTGAGCAAGTTATTATTTAACCATATTCCTAAATTTATTAATACTTTATTCAATACTGATTCGATAACTTTTGTATCTTTTGCACTAAAATATATCATTTTATCATCCGCAAACAATTTACACTTACAACCATAATTATATACAATATCTACAATTGTGTTTATATATATAATAAAGAGCAAAGGACCCAAAATAGATCCTTGCGGAACACCATGGTTGACAGATTTTTTACTAGATATTGACTCTCCAAATTTTACTTGTTGCGTTCTCTCATTCAAATAGCATTTAAACCATTCCAGTGCATTAACACTTACACCATACATTTCTAACCTTTTAATTAATACTTGTCTGTCTATGGTCTCAAAAGCTCTTTTAAGATCAACAAAAACTACCCCTATTATATTGCCTTTGTCTATCTCCTCTCTCCATTCACACATTGTCTTTTGCAAAGTCGTCTCACTTGAATGATGTAATCTAAAACCAGACTGTTCTTCTTTTAATATTTTGTTTTTATCCAGGTGCTTAATTAATCTATTTTTCACTACTTGTTCTAGAATTTTTTCTAACTCTGGCAGAGTATTTACCGGTCTGTATTATTCAGCTTTATTAGTACCCTTCACTTTAGGTATTGGATAGACTAATGAGTTTTTCCATTCTTTTGGAATTTTAGCTGACTAAACTACAATTTATAAGCTTTCGAATAACTACCTTATCAACATCCCATATTTTCTTAATTATATCATAAGATATTACATTCCCTTTACCTTTGTTTTTATCTAACTTCTTAATTATTTTGTCTAACTCTGTTTCATCAACCTCTACTAAATTATCAAATTTTGTCATCAATCCATCATACCTAAAGTTACTATCATCTCGATTACTCTTATCAATATTATTAACAATGTCTTCAACGCTTTGCAAAAAAAAATGATTGAATCTTTCAGCAATAATCGAATTATTCCCGATTGTTTCATTACTAAAGACGATTTTCAGTTTTATTTCTACTTGATTTTTATTACCTATTGTATCTTTCATCTTTTTCCATAAAATTTTAGAATTGTTTTTATGACCGTCAACCAATTTTTCGTAATACTCCTTTTTGGCTTTTCTTATTTCAATCACAACTAAATTTCTTAATTTTTTATACTTTTCCCATTCTGCGACAGAATTTCTACTTTTAAATTCTTTATAAGAATTATCCCTACTATTTATTAACTTTTTAATATGACATTTGAACCACTTACAATTTTCCCATTTGTTTTTTACTATAATTTTTTTAATTGGAGCCACTGTGTTAATACTATTAAGAATAACCTCTGTTAGAAATCCTACTTTTAAATCCACACTTCCACACTCATATTCCAAATTCTCAGTACATAAATTCTTATAGTAATTACAGATATTTTTACTTAAGCTAGCATTATTAAATCTACTATAGTCTCTTTTAAATTTAATACAACTATCATTATTATTGTTTTTTTTCTTATTCTTAACTATTGGTAATGACGCTTTCACAATAAAATGATCCGAAATCTTTGGCACTTCTAAAACTTCCGTACATATATTCTCGTGAGAAAATACTAAATCTATTATAGTTTTAGAATTAGATGTCACGCGAGTATATTCACTAACCCATTGATTCAGACCAACACTTTTCATTTCTTTAATTAGCTTTCTTGAATACTGAGATTCCTTTCCTACGTCTATATTAAAGTCACCAACTAAAATAACTTGTCCCTTTTGATCTAAGTTTTCATATTCTTCTATTAATCTTTCTATAAACATACTATTGCTTTGGTTAGGAGAATGATATACATTGCTTATAATTATATTCTCCAATAGACCTTTAAGTTTGATACTACACATCCACATATTTACTTCTACATTAGCATGATCAACCACATTATTTATTATTTCATAATTGATGTCCTTTCTCACATATATCATTACACCTCCTGTTCTTTTATTATTCGAAAACATTTTCACATTAGTATAATTACCAATAACATATTCATGTTCACTCACATCAGCTGTCAAATGCGATTCAGTTATACATACTATTTCAGGTCTCTTGTTTACTATAAACATTTTTAACTCATCTAAATGTCGTAATAAGCCCTGAATATTTATCACAAACATTTGACTACTCATTGAGCGATTTCTACTTCTTTTTTGTTGCTATTCAGAAAAATATTTGATATTTTTCTGTGCTTTATTTCTAGTTCTTCTATAATATTCACAATTAACGTCATTTGCCCAGTGATTTACTTCAATGTCATCTACTTTATAAACGTCTTTCATTTTTTGACAGTTAACACACTTCTTCTCCGTACTGTCACATTCCTCTTCTTTATGGTCACCCGCACACCTTCTACACTTAATTCCGTTTCTACAATCTTTCGCAAAATGATAATAACCCCAGCACTTATAACACCTTAATACACTCACACAATCTAAGACTCTGCATTTATTCCAACCTAGTTTTATTCTGTTTATTTCCACTAAATACTTATGTAATTTAGGATCAACTTCCATAATAATTAATCCATCTCTTTTCTTTCCAATTCCTTTCTTTTTTATATCCATTTTACTGTTTTCATCCAGGGGTATGTCATTTTGCCGTTGTATCATTTTTATTATTTCCTCATCAGTTTTTTCAGAAATAATGTCCTCCTCAATGTCAATTATTTTTATTTTTGGCATTTTCTTATCTTTCATTTTTATATTATAATCCTGACCTATACTTTTTTTTAATTCTTCTACTAGTTTACATGAATCTTGTTTTTGTTTACAACCGATAATTACTTTTCCACTTCTTGTCTTTCCTATTCTGTCAATTCCCAAACCAAATTTACCAACATCTACACTTTTCTTGAGCTTCTGTACAGTTACTGCCGTATCCTGCTTTTCTTTCGGCTCTACTATAATGTTTTCTAATTGTGATTGCTGTACTTTTCCTATGTACGAGTGAAGCCTTGAACTATAGGTGACACTTGGTGTTGTTACATTCACAGTACTTCGGTTCATTTTCATTAGTTCCTTACGCACTGAATTGGTTACTATAACAGCAATTTCTTTTTTAAAATCTTCCAACTCTTTTTTTACTGACTGTTTAATCTCACTTTTTACTAACAGTTTAATCTCACTTTTTAATAAATCATTATCAGCTTTCATGCTATCAAATCTATCCAGCAATAAATCCATTTTATCATCAAAATCATTATCTGCTTCTTCTGTTCTTTTTCTTTTTGTTTGTCTTAAACTATCACTTGATTTTGTACTTTTTGTATCCATGAATTTATTCAGATCATGACCGACACATTGGACAAGATCATTCATTATGTTTAAACACCTATGTTTCTTTCCTCTACAGCTCTTATGAAAGACATTATTACAACCAGAACGAATAAATGCGTTTTTTACCGTATTCTGTTTACACAAATGACATGTCTGATGGAATGACATTCCTGTTTAGGTTGGTGCTGGTATTCCAGCACCTACACCTACAAAACCGCAACACTCTAACCTCGCTAAATTGAATCCACTTTATTAAAACAATAATAAAAGAACTATTTCATCCATTAACTTAATTATTATGTCAAAATAGACCTCTTCACATAACGAACACAATGATATTAGAATTAAGTTTTTTAATGTACTATAACCAATTCACTAACTGAAAATTCAAGAGCACTGTAAAATCACATTCTCACACAATAATAATAATAATAATAATAATAATAATAATAATAATAATAATAATAATAATAATAATAATAATAATAATAATAACGACGTAGCCGATGCAGTGGGCCAACTACCCACTGCATTGAAATACTGAGTTACAACAAGGCGTAATCTCAGAAGTGCTCCCCACAACCGGTCCTTTTCGGATGAGGACCATTCATCAGGTGGGAGGAGCATGCCGGACCCGATGAACGATGACGACCCTGGCGCTTTAAGGACTTTCTTTAAGTGGACGGAGGAACTACGAGTCGACCTCTTGGTGTGCTACCAACGTAGCGAGCCGGGGGTGAGCGGTTATATGGCCCGGATGCACACTCTTTGGAGTGATATGCATCCGGAGCTAGAGCATTTTACGCCTAAACACCTGCGTAATTATGCCGCTTATCTTCGGCGTAATAGAAGATCGCTTGTGCCGGATAGAAGGCAGTCTAATAGACTTTCCTTTCCGGCGCAATTACACCAAGAGCGACGCCGTTCCTCCTTGGATGACAACAATCCCTTTATAGGACGGCAAGTAAGTATATCTAAAAAGATAACTTACTCCCAACAACAGCTAGAAGCGGTAAATGAAGATCTCCGTGCAAACATCCTGGAGGATTCCACCCTGCTCACTGTGAGCCAGGTTGTGTATGGTGCAGCAGTTTCAGCTTTTCCGAGAGAGAGACATTGTCTCTCGATCGAGGCAAGGTTGAGACAGCGCATCTCACAACTTGGACTCAAAATTGACAGATCCCGGAAACAGGTCTCCCGCATTCAGTGTGTGATTGAGTTTGAAACAACTCAAAGAGCATACACGCCCCGAATTCAGCGCATTGCTGCTGAACTTCGGTGGCGTCATCACACACTGAATAAGAGTACTCTTCTTGTCATCAAGGAAGAGTCTCTCAATAAATTGCGGGCTCTAGTGACTGCCAAAAAGTCACTAGAGAAAAGGCTGAAGCGGTTGGTCGACAACTCGTTGTTTCGATCCAGCCCTTCACGCTTTCTGACACCAAAGACCGATGTTACCGGGAATTATCCAACACCTGAGCGGGTGGAAGCTTTTGGACTGAGTTGTATGGAGATCAACCAAACGTGAACGCCAATACTCCAGCTCTGGACGACTTTAAAGCATTCTGTCGGGAACACCGTAGACAGAATGCTGATGAAGAGAGCCCTGCAGTCAGTGTGAATGAAGTTCGTTCAGCTCTAAATGGCAGCAAAAATTGGGCTGCCCCTGGGTCAGATGGCATAAATGTCTTTTGGTGGAAGAAGTTTACTTCTACCCACCTCCATCTGGCCCGTATATTTACATCGTACATTAGAGCTGACGAACCGATTCCAGACTGGCTCGTGGAAGGGCGAACCGTACTGATACCATATAAAGGTGATTTGTTTGACCCAAAGAATTACAGGCCTATCACCTGCTTGAATGCGGTTTATAAAATTTTTACAAAAATTTTAAACAACTGTTTTTTGCAGGAGATAGAACCTGTATGGCAACAGATATATGAACAGCGTGGCAGCAAAAGAGGCCTGTCAGGTTGCAAAGAGAACTTGATAGTTGATCGATGTGTCACACAAGATGCGATCTACTATCAACGCAACCTGTCAATGGCCTGGATCGACTATCGCAAGGCATTTGACTCAACTTCTCATGAGTTGATTTTATATCTCCTCAAATGCCTGGGGGTCAATCCTGAAATAGTGGAATGCATTCGGCGTACAATGCAGCTCTGGCGAACGCGTTTTCACATTGGAAGTGGAAACGCATTGCACATAACCGGAGTTGTAGAGTACAAACGAGGGGTCTTCCAAGGTGATTCCTTAAGCCCTCTGCTGTTTTGCATCTCACTGCTGCCTATATCTGTTGCTCTCCGTAAAACTCGTGGGTACTCTGTGGGGCCTCCGGGTGATCGAAAATACTCGATTACCCATCTGCTTTATATGGATGACCTGAAGCTGTATAGTGCTGATGAAGATCATTTACAGGCGGCTCTTAACATCGTAGCAGAGTACACGCGGGATGTCGGAATGTCTTTTGGGTTGGACAAGTGTGCGGTCGTACATCTGGCGAGGGGTAAGTGCTCTGTTACGGGTGATGATGTCGAGTTGGTAGATGGGAGCGTTTTAAGACAATTAGACGCCGGAGAGTTGTATATATATCTAGGAATGGAAGAGCACCGCATGCATGCGGTCTCCGAAGTCCAAGCAACTCTCCGTAGCGAGTATGTTAGGAGACTCCGAAAAATTTGGTCCTCCGAACTTTCCGGTAAAAATAAAGTCTCCGCTACTAACACGCTCGCTGTCCCAGTCTTACTATACTCTTTCGGTGTCTTAAAATGGGCCCGAAAGGATCTGCGAGATCTCGACATCAGAACCCGTAAGACTATCAACATGAACCGGAGCATGCACCCCAATTCATCAGTCGCCAGATTATACCTCTCCCGGTCGATCGGTGGGAGAGGTTTGCAGAGCTTGGAGCGGCTTCACGATCGTTTAGTCCTGGGTTTAACATACGAAGTTGTCAATTTCACTGCAGATGAGGATGACTTTCTTATGCAAATTGTTCATAAACATGAGAATGCGCATAAGGGGTCGTTCTTATATAAGGCAGCAATATATGCGGCAAGAACCCTTGGTCTTGGAGAAATAAACGCTCTTATGGAACTCCGAAAGGAGGAATTCAAGAGCGCCATCAGGAACGCCGAGGAAAAACTACTCCTAGGCAAACTGATGGACAAGTCTATGCACAGCGTGTTCTTCAAACACGTGCGTGATCATGGCTTGTCCACCCAGCTGACGTTTTTCTTCTTAAAGTCAGCTGGCCTGATGTCCGAGACTGAAGGGTTCATATTTGCTTGCCAAGATGGTGTCATTAACACTCTAGAGTACCGTAGCAAGGTGCTCCAGGTGCAGCTCCCGGACACGACCTGCAGGGCGTGTAAACTACATCCGGAGACGCTTATGCACATTTTGTCAGCATGTCCTGTGCTGGCGAGAGGTGCATACATCCAGCGTCACAATGCTGCCCTGAGAGTACTGTACAACTATCTTCGTCACCGCTACGGTATTGACGTGACACCGGTGCTGCCTTATCTGCCAGGAGATATTCCCCAGGTTGTTGAGAATGACAGTTGCAAAATTTATTGGAACATGCCGTTTGCAACAACTCGGCGGATAGATCACAACAAACCTGATATTGTGCTCTTCGACAAGGCTACTCGTGACATTTATGTCATTGAGTTCTCGGCCCCGGCTGAATACAACATCTCAGCCAAAGAAGAGCACAAAAGACAAATATATCAGGATCTCCTGTTTGAAATTGGCAAACTTTACCCAGGTTACCGTGTCAAGCTCGTCGTCCTGATTGTTGGCGTCCTCGGAGGGATGAAACAGTCTTTTGTATCCTCACTTGCCAGAGTTCCAGCTTGCTCATCAAAAGCTGAATTCTTGGCGGTCAGGATGCAGAAGACTGTCATACTAGGTTCCCTCCGTCTACTTAGGAAAATGACTTTGGCCTGCTGTGATCATTAACCTCCTTGTTGTGCGGAGTGGTACAGCAGTAATGGATGGAGCTCAGGCTGGGCCCTCGGAGAATCGGACTCCGGGGACAACCCCCCTGAGCATTTAATAACATAATAATAATAATAATAATAATAATAATAATAAAAATAATAATGGTTTATTAATTAATTTAGCATTAGCTATTCTACAATAATCTTATAATTAATACATTTTTTTTTTTTACTGAGTAAAATCATTTAAAATTTATAATAACAATCAATATTCTCCTTAACGTATAACATCAATTTAATTTTAAATATCTTAAGTCGACTTTCATAGATCAATTCATTGTTTAAACTGTTAAACCATTGAAATCCTTTGTAGTTAATAGATTTTTCAGCAGTGTGAGTCCTAGTATGTGCAATCTTCAACAAATTTTGGTTTCTAGTGTTGTAAATATTGTTATTTGAACTTATTATGTCCTTTAAATAATTAGGAAGGAGTCTATTTTTCATTTTGAACACAAAAATACAAGTATTATAAAATATTCTTTGTCGGATCGATAACCAACTTAATGTCTCTAACATTATTGAAATGCTAGTGTACTTATTGACACCTAATATTGCACGCATAGCTTTATTCTGAAGTTTTTGTAGAGTATTAAGTTTATTATCATTATAATTTAACATTAACGTATTGAAGTAATTTATATGGGGGAGTACAATAGTTTTGAAAATAAGACATTTAATATAATTGCTAACAGTAAACCTTAGTCTAGACAAAAGATTAATTTTACTTGCTATTTTCATGCAAGTGTAAGCTGCATTACTCTTAAAAGTTAAATTGTCATCAATGAACACTCCAAGATATTTAGTTTCTTTCACATACTTTAGTTGCTCACCACCAATCATAATAATACAATTGTTTCTAATATTTTGAATTCTTTGGTCATGTATAATCATATAAATAGTTTTTTTTACATTCATTTTTAATTGATTCTTTTTTAACCAATTGTCAAGTATTTCTAACGCAAAATTTAACATACGTTCAATATCATTTAAATTATTAGCCCTAAAACTTAAACTTATATCATCAGCAAATAATTTACAATCAATGCCTAATCTTTTAAAAATAGTGATAATTTCATTAATGTATATAATAAAAAGTAAAGGTCCCAATTTCGATCCCTGGGGCACACCGTTATTAACCTTTTTATCCTCCGACACATCATTCTGAAATCGGACTCTCTGCTTCCTGTTGCTTAGATATGATTCAAACCATTTAAGAACTACACCACGAATACCGAGATTGTAAAGTATTTCAAGCAGTTTCTGTCGATTAATAGTTTCAAAAGCACGTGCAAAGTCTACGAAAATCACACCAATAAGTAAGCCCTTGTCAAGATCTTTCCTCCAGCTAATGATGGAATGTTGAAGAGCAGATTCACAGGAGTGATGTTTTCGGAATCCTGATTGTTCAGGATTTAACACATTATTGTCATCTATAAATTTAGTCAACTTCCTTTTTACTAACTCCTCTAACAATTGCTCGGAGATAGGAAGTGTATTTATCGGTTGAAAATCTTCAACTTTTAAACTACCTGGTATTTTTTGGATCGGTACAATAGTCGAAATTTTCCAATCAGACGGTACTATTCCTAATTGAAGAGAGGTGTTAATCATATAAAGAATAATATCAGATTTGGTCTTCCATATAATCTTAACAAGTCTAGAATTAATTCCGTTTTTTGATCCTTTATTGTTGTCAAGATTATCAATAATTTTATCCAGCACTTCATAACTTACTTCATCAAAAGCGTCCCACATAATATTATTCACATTACTTATGCTCTCAAAAGTATCATTACTACAATTATCACAGTTTATTTCTCCAATAATATTATCAATACTATCTAAGAAATAATTATTCAATTTATTTGCAATGATACGACTATCAGATTCCGTTTGATTACCAAATTGAATTTCAGAGATAACATTATTGCTTTTTTTATCCCCTATTAATTCTTTTAACGTTTTCCACATTTTCTGAGGGTCATTTTTATTATTTAAGATATTGTAGTTGTTAGAGGATACTACACAATATATTAATGATGATAATAATATTTGCAAGATTGATTAATATTTAATGATATTTATTCACTTATTGTTTACATAAGTCACTTAGCGTCTCTCTTATATCTAGTCAGGTCACAATCAATAATAATAATAATAATGATAATGCACAATTACGCCACAGCTATGGCGTGCTAAAAGGCGGGATTATTTGAATCTGTGCGGGATTGTTTGTTGGAGAGAGTGAGAGGGTTTCCCGCTCCGATGACTGGCGCTTTGGTAGGTTTGATTTGACTTCTGGCCGCTGGGAGCGCGACCGAGGCGGCAGGACCGCCACAACCACTCCCCCCCGAGTGGCTTTCGGCGGGAGCCTTGAAAGTCACGGTCCGTGCATAGGTCCTCTTTGGTGGGTCCATTGTTGATCCCCAGTGATGTGCTTGGGCTTGAATCGATGTTGGATTGACAGCATCTGCTTCGTTTTTATTTTCAGCAAGATCACTGTCAGTTTTGCTGCAGTAGTGAGGTTTCAGTCTGTCCACAGAAACGTTTTTTTCTTCCCCGTTTATGTCCAGTTTGTAAAGCCTGTCGGTGAGACGGCTGACGACTTTGTACGGGCCTTGGTAAGGTGGTTCAAGAGGGGCTTTTACATGATCGCTGCGTAGCCAGGCGTGTGAACACGTTTCCAGGTCTTTAAGTATGAAGACTCTGGCCTTCGTGTGATGAGCCGTTGGAGTTGGGCGAATGCCGCGCATGAACTCCCTGTGTTTCTCTACAAAGATCTGTGGATCAGGTGGAAGATCTGCTGTGACGAAGAATTCTCCTGGTATTCTCAGGCACGTTCCATATAACATTTCCGCTGGAGTGGCCTGGATGTCTTCTTTAAATGATGTTCTGAGTCCTAGTAGGACAGTAGGCAGGATTTCGAGCCAGGGTGTTGGCGAACACATGAGCGCCGCCTTAAGTGTGCGGTGCATGCGTTCGACGATGCCATTTGACTGAGGATGGTATGCGGTCGTTCGATTTTTTTCTGCACCTACTAGGTTGGCCAGGGCCTTGAACAATGCGGACTCAAACTGAGCTCCCTGATCTGATGTGATCGTGATTGGTGATCCGAAGCGAGATATCCAGTGATTGAAAAGTTCAGTTGCCACCGTGTCAGCTGTCATGTCCATAATGGGTACAGCTTCTGGCCATCTTGAGAAACGGTCGACCATGGTGAGACAGTATTGATAACCTTTTACGTTTGGTAAAAAGATTATGTCGATATGTATGTGGTTGAATCTCGAATCAGGTACCTCAATGTGATTCGGTTGAAGACGTGTGTGTCGGTGTACTTTGGCTTGCTGGCAAGGCGTGCATTCGCGTGACCATTGAGTAGCGTCTTTTCGAATGCCGGGCCAGGCGAATTTTTCTCGGAGTAACCTTGACGTTGTTCTGCCACTGGGATGAGCCGGTTCGTGGACCTTGCTGAACGCGACTCTGCGTAGTGAACCTGGAATATAAGGCTTCACTTGTCCTCCGGAGATGTTGCAGTATATTTTAATGCCGTTTTCGACTTCGATTTCTTGCAGCAACAGTGACGTAGGATGTTGAATCATATTCTGTAATTCTGCGTCTTTGCGTTGCTCGTTGGCGATCCTCTCAGGGCTGAGCACCGTTGGCATGTTTATTGAGTATATGCGTGAAAGCGCGTCGGCAACTATGTTTTCGTCGCCTTTTACGTACTCAATGTCAGTTGAATATTGAGAGATGTAATCTAGCTGTCTCAGCTGGCGCTCTGAGGCCTTGTCGTGCTTTTGTTTGAAGGCAAATGTGAGCGGTTTGTGGTCCGTCTTGATGATAAAATGTCGACAGTCTAGCAGCTGTTGGAAATATTTTACGGCAGCAAAAATAGCCAGTAATTCACGGTCATAGGTACTATACCGTTGTTCTGTTGGAGTTAATTTCCGCGAGAAAAATCCAAGAGGTTCCCAGTTGTTGTCGATTTGCTGTTCCAGTTTGGCACCGATGGCTGTTGATGATGCATCAGTGGTGAGCGCGAGGCGCGCGTTTGGTGATGGAAATGAGAGAAGAGTGACGTCTGCCAGTTTCTTTTTGCAATCTTCGAATGCTTTGTCAGCCTCAGGTGTCCAGGGAATTTTAGACTTGTCTTTTTTAATGGAGCGTTTCAGGAAGTTGTTGAGTGGTATCTGAGCATGGGCAGCTTGTGGAACACATCTTCTGTAGTAGTTTATCATGCCGAGGAAACGTCTGAGTTCTTCAATCGTTTCAGGTTTTTTATAATCAAGTATCGCTGAAACGCGTTCGTTGATTGGTGTGTAACCGTCTGCGCAAATGTAATATCCGAGAAAGTTGACTTCAGGTTTTCCGAATACACATTTATCGTTGTTGATGCTGAGTGACTGATCTTTGAGGCGTTCAAAGACAGTCTCGAGGTGTTTGACGTGCTCTTCTTCGTTTTTTGACATGATGAGAATGTCATCTATGTAGACAAAAACGAAGTCGAGGTCACGGAAAATGGAGTCCATGTATCGCTGGAAGGTTTGTGTGGCGTTTTTGAGCCCAAATGGCATGACCACGTACTCGAAGAGTCCCCATGGAGTTATTATCGCCGTTTTTTGGATGTCATCTGCGTGCATGGGCACTTGGTAGTAAGCTTTGTCCAGGTCCAGCTTGGTGTAGATGCGTGTGTCAGTTAGCCGTTGGAAGAGGTCTTGTATCAGCGGTGGTGGATACCTGTCCTGCACAGTATTGGCGTTCAGGTTGCGATAATCACCGCAGAGTCTCCAAGTGCCATTTTTTTTTTTAGCCATGTGTATGGGGCTGGCGTAAGGGCTGTTTGATGGTCTCAGGATGCCTTGATCAAGCATGTCAGCAATTTGATTCTTAGCTGATTCTGCTTTCTCGCCTCCAAGCTTGCGTGCGCGTGCTGTGGTGGGCTGTCCTTTTGTTATGATGTGATGTGCATACTGTGTGTTGACGGAATTTTTCTTGCTGATCGGCTTCGTGATCTCGATGTATTTTTGAAGCAAGTCAGCATAAATCTGGGGTAATTTTGAATCTATTGTTGAAATATTATAAGTCTGCGTTGATAAGGTCTCTCCTTTTGTTGAGAGGGACGTGAGCAGGGTCGATTAGCCGCTGATTCTTGAGGTCGATCAGTAGATTGTGTTGAGTCAAGAAATCTGCCCCAATAATGGCTGTTTGGACATCGGCGATGATGAAAGGCCAGGAGAACTTCCTGCGTAGTTTCAGGTCCAGTGAAATAGTTTTAGTCCCATAGGTGCTGATGGCGGATGCGTTTGCTGCGTAAAGTGTAAGTGGATGCTTATTTAGTTTGTCGTTCACGTGACTGGCTGGAATGATAGAAACGATCGACCCCGAGTCGATCAAGAATTTTTTGTTGGTATTGCGATCATACACGTGAAGACGTAGTTCTTGAGGCGGTAGATTAGTTTCGCTGTCACCAACTGCCCCAACTGTTGACAGCGGAACTAGTTTCCCGAGTTAACGGGGGTGACTGGAACGAACTTGCATGGCTGGACGCATTTTCTCGAGTCGTTTCCCCAGCGTTGGTGATAGTAACAGTATCCGTTAGGGTTGGGTGTTGAAGTCCTGCCTCTGGACTGCGATCTACCGTAGCCTTGGTCAGCTCTGGATTTACGTTGGCTGAGGTTGTTGATCAGCAAGAGCTGCTGCTGTAGCTGAAGTTGCATGTTGCTGATGTCCTGTTGAAGACTTTTCATTGTAAATTTAAGCTCTGACATTTGTTGTTCGAGCTGAGCCTGGCCTGTGGAGAGTGAATGTTCTCTGTTGTGAACAGCATAAACCGAGCTGTTTCCCATGCTGAGCACGAGTCGGTCTGCCAGGTCCGCCAAGCCGTTGAGGTCATTGATGTGAGGTGAGACCAAGAGGTACGGACGAATCCAGGCTGGGAGACGCTCTTTCCAGAGCTGGTGTAATGCGTCGTCGTTGATCGAACCTCTTGCCAGTTCACGCATCTCTCGGAGGAGCTGTGAGGGTTTTTTGTCACCAAGTGTCATGTCTCTCAGGAGCTTAAGAAGTTGTGTCTGTCTAGAATCAGAGAAACGACTGAGTATTGCGTTCTTAATTGTACGGTACTTATCTTGAGCTGGTGGATTGCTGATGATGTCCCAGAGCTGAGTTTGTATGTTGGGTTGGAGAGCCTTTAACGTCTGGCTGTATTTCTGATTGTCACTCGTGATGCGGTTTGCTAAGAAGTCTGCTTCGGCGATGGCAAACCACATTTCAGGTCTGTCCGAGGTGAACTGTGGCAGGTGGAGGTTGACAGCAAGTATTTGTGAGACATCGAATGGTGCAACTGGTAATGTTTGCCGTTGTTGGGTTGTCCCAGTGTCACCTTTGTTGTTACCATCATTGTTGCTTTTGTCGTCAACACCGGTGTCTTGAGTTTGTGTCACTATGCCCGAGTTGGATGTTGTGCCCAGTGGATTACCTAGTGGTAAGTCAAACTCAAGTAAAGAATTATTGAGATCGTCTGTTGGTTTGTCTTTGTTAGTTGTAAACATCGTGTCTTTTTTCGCGGGTGTTCTCAACATGTGTTTCTAGGTTACCGGCGTCGGTTGCTTTCGCACTTATTTCTTGCAAAATTAAATCACGTCGGGGTCACCAATTATGTAGTTGTTAGAGGATACTACACTATATATTAATGATGATAATAATATTTGCAAGATTGATTAATATTTAATGATATTTATTCACTTATTGTTTACATAAGTCACTTAGCGTCTCTCTTATATCTAGTCAGGTCACAATCAATAATAATAATAATAATGATAATGCACAATTACGCCACAGCTATGGCGTGCTAAAAGGCGGGATTATTTGAATCTGTGCGGGATTGTTTGTTGGAGAGAGTGAGAGGGTTTCCCGCTCCGATGACTGGCGCTTTGGTAGGTTTGATTTGACTTCTGGCCGCTGGGAGCGCGACCGAGGCGGCAGGACCGCCACAATATAAGATTCATAATAATGTTGTTTACTAACTCTAATTAAGTTTACTACTCTATTGCGCATAAATTTATATTTATTCATGTCCATCACCATTTTTGTCTCAGTTGCAACTTTATATAGTTTATCTTTCTCCTTAATCATGTCAATAATTTTAACATTAATCCAGGGTTTATTAATCCATTTATAATTAGTTCTTTTTTTAATCAATGGTGTCACATCATCAAGTATGTCAATTATGTAGTTGTTTATTTTATCAGTAACTAAATTAAAATTTGTGCTATCATTATAAGAACACAACTCCTTTTCCCAGTTACTAAACTTATCTAGGATTTTAGTTCTAAGAACTTCGTCATTAATACCTCTTAAATCTCTTGTATAGATATAATTACTCTTTTTATTACTTTTTAAGCCATCAATTCCTAAAATTATGATACAATGATCAGAGATTTTAGGCGTCTCCATAACTGCAGATACAATCTGAAAGTTGGTAAAAACTAAGTCGATAATTGTTTTGGATGTAGCAGTTATTCTAGTCGGTGTCGTTATATTTTGTTTCATGCCCATAAAAGACATTTCGTCCGTTAATTTCCGTGCATAAAAGTCATTTTTTAACATGTCAATATTAAAATCGCCTACTATTATAGTTTTACCTTTATCAACAATTTCTTCCACCAGATCTACAAATTTATCACAGAATACATTTACTCTGCTACTGAGTGATCGATATGTATTACAAACAAATAATATATCATCATTTATGGTCAACTGGATACAGTTTAACCATGACCCATCAATCATCACATCACTGTTTAAAATTACTTTAAATTTAATATCTTTCATAACGTAAGTTACAAGTCCACCTGTTCTACTATTGTTAGTGTTAGTTCTTATCATGTTATAATTTTCAAACGCAATCTCATAATCTGAGATGTCATCTGTGGTATGTGTTTCACATAAGCATACTACTTCCGGTCTAATTTCATTAACAATTATATTAACTTCTTCTATACTTTTCATTAATCCACAAATATTAACTGATATTATGTTGAACTGCTGCTTATTACTATAATTAATAATATGTCTATTATATAGCTATTTATGTATGTCATTTATACCATTACTAAGACTTTTGTTAATCACATTACGATACGCACTACAATTTATGTCAGTAGCATGGTGGTTAATGTTTAAATTCTTATCCTTAGACTTGGAATTTATTTCACTACAATTTATACACTTTCTTATATCATTATGACACACCTTTTCATTGTGATTATCCGAACATAATCTACAAATTTCATTTTTCGTACATTTGTCAGCAAAGTGGTTAAATCCCCAGCAACGGAAGCATCTAATAATGTTAGAGTGATTATAAGCTTTATACTTAAGCCATCCAAATTTGACTATACCACAATTTATTATTGTCTCGTGAAGAGAGGGACTAACCTCCAATATAATAGATCCAAAGCCATTTATCGTAGTATACTTTTTAATCAATTTAACAGTATTATTATTATTATTATTATCAGCCTTATCATTTAATATATTCCATTTATTTTGAGTCCGTAAATCATGTAAAATTTTGTCATCACTCATATCAACTATTGATTGATCTAATTTAACGACTTTAACTTTGGGAAGTTTTCTATTCGAATTTTTAACTATCAACGTATTACCAAGTCGGTTACGAATCTCATTAGTAAGTTTAGTTCTATCATTCTCTTCTTCAACATTTATTACAATTTTACCATCAGATCGATTAGTTAGTTTAGTAACATTGATACCAAGTTCAACAACATCAATATTGTTTTTCAATTGATTAATTGTAGTATTGGTATCTTGTTGTTGACGAGGTTCCACTACTATAGGATCAACTTTAGATTTTGATATACTTAAAATAGATTCGCAACTATTATTATCAATATTCGATACAGGTATATTTACATCTTTTTCAGCCAAACTGTTGCTAATGGATAGTTCTTGTTTCCATTCAGATTTCATTACTAAAAATTCCTGTTGAACCATCATTTTGACTGAATTTTTGATATCATCAATATATTGTTTAAATTCCACAATTTCACTTTTCATTTGTTCTACTAGAAACTGTTTCAGATCTAACAAATCCTCTTCGTATTTTTTTCTCATGTTATTAATACATTCTTCCATATTTTCATTAACGATTTGATTTTGATCCTTATTTATTACCCCAGAAGACCTTCGCTGTATGTTATTAACTAATGAGCCAGCTGATCGTCTCGAAGATAAATTTAGGCTACTTGCATCTTTTTTATTCAACTGTAAACTTATTTTCTTGTAAGGCCCATTGCACTTGATTCTTTTATTATGTTCATCCACAAATTTATGGAATTTGATACAACATGGATGAAAATCCATATTACATTTTGTACATCTTTCTACAGTGACTTTTATATCACTATTACATCTTACACATATATATTTATTAGTTTCGGCCATATTTTAAATAAAAAAAAAAAATATATATATATTTTTTTAATAATTACGAGTCGTCAATTCATAGTAAAAATGAATCATATTGTTATTTTTTTCAATTCGTAGAAATGACAATCTTATTATAAGATCACTGTAAGCACGTGTTTCTTACAACCTTAAAATATGCCTTCTATTATTTATAGCAATAATTTACTTCATTAACTATTCCTTTTAATTGAAAAAAAAATAAAACTGTATGTTAACTAATTTCCTGAATTTTAACACAAATTTTATACATATTATTACACTAATTTAACTAATAAAAATAATAAATGCCAAGAAGCTAACTAGCCACGAGGCGCTCGTGCTCAAGGCGCAAACGATAATGATTAATTTTATTAATAATAATAATAATAATAATAATAATAATAATAATAATAATAATAATAATAATAATAATAATAATAATAATAATAATAATCTATATTATTATAAGAGATTCCTATCTATATAGTCACTCATCACGATATCTCGGGAACCATCAGACCTAGAAACTTGAAATTTGGTAGGAATAGTACTTTTGCCATGTAGAGGTCAGCTGAGAACGGTTTTAAAGAAGTTCCTCCTCTCCTTTGGGGGATGACACACAAAATCGTGAAGCGTTCCACATTGTTACAAATATAAATAATGCTGTGAAGTAGGAACGAATAGTAGTTACGGTAATTATTACGTGAAGCGTTCCACATTCACATAACAGGATATTGGTAGGAACGGATTGAGAAAGGAATGTGGAGAAGATCATCTTAATGTGAGTTTATAGAATGTGCGAGAAAAAAATTATTAGATAGCTCGGACTGGGATTCGAAACCAGAACCTTCCGAAGACATGTCGGTTACTCTACCATTTGAGCTATCCGATCTATACTAAATTTCCTTTCGCTTATTCTATATACATTAAGCCACACCGTCCATCTTACGGTAAGCATTTTTACAAATATAAATAATGCTGTGAAGCGGGAAAGAATAGGAGTTACGGTAATTATTACGTGAACAGGGTTTGCGGGGGCGTTAACAATGAAAAATTCCCGTTTTTAAACTCTAGCTCCTATCGACTTCAAATTTGGTAGGAATCTTCTGTCAGACATGTGGAAATAGTATATGAATAAATTTTACGATAGATCACCCTACGAGGGGTTGTGAGGGTGGGTACCAACAATGAAAATTTTTAATTTTCCAACTATAGCTTCTACAAACTTCAAATTTGGTAGGGATTTTCTATAAGTGATGTGAAAATCATTTATGAACGAATTTTACGATAGCTCACCCGACAGGGGTTTGCGGGGGTGGGTATTAACAATGAAAATTTTTAAGTTTCAAACTATAGCTCCTACAGACTCCAATTTTGGTAGGAATTTTCTGTAAGTGATGTATAAATCATTTATGAACGAATTTTACGATAGCTCACCTGACAGGGGATTGCGGGGGTGGGTGTTAACAATAAAAATTCTTAATTTCCAAGCTATAGCTCCCATAAACTTTAAACTTCGTAAGAATCTGCTACATGTGAGGTAGAAATGATTTAAGAGCGCATTTAATGACAACCTCCCTGATTAAACAACTGAATTCGACCGAATTAAAAATTTTAATTCTATTATATTCTGTTAAATTTGGTAAAACCGAATTCAAAAGAATTAAAAATTTTCATTCTGTTCAATTCTGTCGAATTCAGCAAAACAGAATTCAACTGAATTAAAAATATCAATTCTGTTATATTCTTGTTAAATTCTTCAAAATAGAATTTAAAAGAATTAAAAATTTTAATTCTGCTTAATTTTGTTAAATTCTGCGAAAAAAATCCAACTGAATTGAAGATCGCAATTCTGTTATATTTTGTTAAATTCGGTAAGACAGAATTCAAAACAATTAAAAATTTCAATTCTGTTCAATTCTACGGAATTTGGCAGAGCAAAAATTAAAAAAAAAAATGTAAGCCGTCATGGGACGCCTGGCAGATGTGAAGCATTGACATTATTCTGTAAAAGTAATATGCAGAAAAAAACAGATTGTGATAAGAACTAAATATGTCATAACTATTTATTTAATAAACATTTATTTTCATTAAATACAAAAATTTACGAATTTATTTCAAATCGTGACTACTTAATTCGTTTAATCAGTGACTTCGGTAATAGTTATATTCGATGTTGCCTCTGAGGACGGTATTACTGTGACAATTGGTCGATGGTAACTGAAGTATGTTACAGAAGTATTGGACATAACATTATCAAGATATCTAATAAATACAGCATCTATTGTTGTTCCGTATCTGGTGGTAAGTTCTCTTGGATTCTTTTTAATTTGCAATTGAAATTCTTCTTGGAGATACGTAATTAATGGCGTTAATTCATCTTTTGCAAAATTTACATTGAAACCCCCAGCTAAAATCAATGGTAGTTTGTCTTTATTGGTTTTAAAAGTTATTGAACCTTTGTGACTGTACGGAAATAATCTCTTGTGTAAAAATGAAATGATGTCATTTATTTTTTTATTAGGAGAAATGTACACAACAATCATCATCAATTCACTTCCATCTTCTAGTTTAACGTGTGAAGCACATGTATCGCCAATAGATGTTTGGGAGACATGAACTTCTGTAGCATTTTGAATTACTAAATCCATGTTGAATGTAGTAATATGTGAAGTATTGTTGTTTTTATAAATGGCAACTCCAGCGGCTCTAACATTTTGTCTCTTAAATTTAGCTATACAATGAAAATTAGGTAAGTCAACTGATTCATCTGCAGGAAGCCATGTTTCAGTTAGTAATAAAAAGTTACTCCTTTGACAAATAGAATCTTGTAAATCAGTAGTATGTTTTCTGATACTTTGACAGTTTAAAGTATAAATAGTTAATTTATTTCTGGAGTTTATAAATTCAGTGATCAGTCCTTGCAATGTAGTAAGTTTGTTTAGAGATAATCTTTTAAATTCTTGCTGTAAACTTGAAACTGATGGATCTACTCTTCTTCCATGATAAAATCTTAAATTATCCTGACTGTTACATATAAACAACCTTTCAAGACTTGTTACTCGTGTTAAAGCTACGTAAAGTAATGAAATAGAATGACTTTGACTATACTCATAGACCACCTCGTCATATGTACCTCCTTGAGACTTATGAATAGTCATAGCACATCCTGATATCAATGGAAAATGATTTCTTTTTCCCACAATGGTTTTATTATTATTGAGTGGTATACTTGAAGTTCGACGTACGATAGGTACTGCACGTCTATCGATATTATGTTCCGCAAGAAAGGCAGCGGCTTTTCTTCTAGCCACCATACCAGTATTTTTATCTGGAAAAACGAGCCATATGCGAGTTACTTGATTTTCATCATTTTGTTCTATATGAACCAGCTTTCCAACGGCGCCGTTAGCTAAACCGTCTACCACGTCTATGTTAGTTGTAATAATATAAGGTTTTCCAATAACAAAAATGATTTCGTATGGCAAACCTCCAGTATCAATCACTGATAACTTGTGTAATTTTTGTCTCATGTTTGCTTCTTGCTCATGATTAGTACAACCAGAAATAATGTCCATTGCAATTGAATCTATTTTATTTTCAGTTTGTAAAGCTAGTACGTTATATGCGTTAACTGATGCATTATCATGAAATAATCGTACACCACTTGGACACAGGTGCAAGGCTTCTTCCTTCGTAAAAAAGGTAGACTCGATAACGGCTAATTTATCATCATTTAAAATAATACCACTGCCAATTTTTGTGAGAATAGAAGCGAACATTTCGTTATCTTGACGCATTATTTGAGTTAATTCGTAGAATTTTAATCTTCGCCAAAGTAAGGGTCCAATCATCCGTTGTTTAGACTGCTTATAGATTGGAGTTGCACGGACTGGAGGTAATTGTCGCAAATCTCCAATAAAAATAATGTCTAGACCACCAAAGTTTTCATTAAAATTTCCGGTTATTTGCTTTAGTCTTGTGTCTATTTGGTTCAAGAGCTCGGCACCAATCATGCTGATTTCGTCAATTATTAAAACTTTGACATATTTAAATAAGCATCGATATTGTTGTGCTGTTTCTATTGACAACGGAATTAGTTTTGACAATGATATTTTCAATTCAGTATGAACAGTAGTTCCGTTAATAGCTACTGCAGCTTTACCAGTCGAAGCACACGTAATGTATGAATTGCAGAACCCATCATTATCAGAAAATCTGTTATATACTTCCATTATCAATTTTATTACAAAGGTTTTTCCACATCCAGCTGGCCCAGTAAAAAATAATTGTAAAGGTGATCTTTCTGCAGATGAATTGTGATGAATGACGTGAAGCAGCAAATCTTTCTGTTTTTCATTAGCGCTTCTCATGAATTCGCAAAAACGATCATTCTTTTGGCTATTGCTCCCAAGTTTTTAAGCGTAGCTATACGTAAATCTTCATTAACCGCAGCATTCGGATTTCTGTACAATTCTTCAACGGGGTTTGGCTCGGGAAATCTTGTAGCAATGTCTCGAGCTTCTGATTCGTCATCTATTAGCTCACCTTCATGACATATTTGTCGGCATATATCAATTGTCTTTTGAATATCAATATTTGACTCAAATTCTTTTCTTTTTTCTAAAATTTCGTTTTCGTGTTCATCATATATAGTTGTGAATTTCATATCTGCTAATATTTCTGTGTCTTCATTTCTAAATGGTATATGTAAGGTCACCATTTCTCTTCTGTACTCGTTGTAATCCTTAGTTATGTCATAATTTCTATAACAAATAACTTGAGGCTGCTTCTTTCTGATATACTCTCCCTTTCTGTTTTTAGTATAGTTAGAAACAAATTGGGCTAAAGAAATTCCTTCCAATTATTCTGGCCGTTTTCTCTGTCTCTGTCGTTCAATAGACCAACAAGTGTTAATATACTGAACCGCTACTGACGATTTAGACATTGGTAACCTTAAAAGGTACCAAGTTCTTGACTACTCATCTCAATAGTATTCAGCATGTCAACGCTCATTTTACGAGTTATTTCAACAATATCGAATTCTGGATTCCCATTCATAACTTCTATTATTTTGCGTTGTAAATTACTAATGCCTCTGTTGGTTTTATTGACATATTCGACGACATATGCCGTGCAAGAATATTCTTCAGTAATTATCTGAAAATCCATATTTGACTTTAAGACATTAAAAACAAATGGATTGAAAGTATTGTGCTATTTTTCGGACGGATGTCGTTTATTGAATATTCGTCAGCATGAGCTCTTCAGCATGCTCATCGAATAATAAACTTTGTGGGATATTGTGTTGCCCTGGGGCTAATCTTAAATATTTTTCTTCATTCCATACCAAAGTTTGTTGTTGAGCAATTAGGCTTTCTTCAATATCAATATTTTCACTAAATTCGTCAATGTTCTGCTGTGTAATCAGTGGTGTTTCTTGATTAAAAAATGATCCATCAACTGTTATTTTATAATGCAGATATAAAGGTGTATATGAATCAAATAATCCAACCATTGTCTAATTGATCCGATGCTAATTAGGCCATGAACAAAACTACTTTTATGAATCATTTTTTTTTAAATATGTACATAAATGCAATGTTCATCATTGACATCTCTTGGAAGTAATCGTACCATTGTATCAACAGAAACAGGAACATTGATAATTTGTCCGTATATGCCGAATTGTCCTTGAACGTGCCTTAATCTTCTTATTTGCATGAAAGGAATTCGAGGAGAAATAAGCCTTTCAGTGATGAAATCCATTTTTGGTAAATTTTGTGGTATTTTTGGATAGTGAAATCCTTTATAAACAGAAAAATTAGGAATGCTATTTTTATCTAATGCTGATTTACAAGTAGAGCAAATTTTGAGTGCATCCACATTTTGCCCGTTAGTAATTGTGTTAATAATATTTCCAGATGCAGATGGTTTCTTTAAATCTTTTTCAAACCAAAGTCGATCGCAGATTGAGCAAGCATGTCCAAATTCATTATTTTTAAAGTTATCGTTAAAATATTTATGAGCTGATTTATGGTATTTAAATTGACTGTAGTTATTCGGAATTTCCGTAGTATTTGCATTTGATTGACCTCGTCCAATTTGCTGAGATACTTCAACTACTACATGCTGCATCTCTTCTAAACCAGCTACATTTCAAGAATTTGTACTTATTTCATCTATTATTGGATCGTTAATTATTTCTGTAAATTCGATGTTTGGAGAAGTGGATAATTCTGTAATCACATCTGCATTTTGTAGACGCCTCCTTCTTTCCGCTTCACGTTGTTTCAATTTATCTTTGTTCTGCTCCCTGTATCTTTGTTGACGTTCTCTTTTTTTTTGGAGAGCATTTAGTTCATTACCTTGATCATTTCTTTGAATGGATGATGGTTGTATTTTTTCCGAACCAGATGAACTTTGAGCAGTAATTATTTCTTCATTATTCACAAGGGGAAGATACGACCTTGGGGAAACGGATTTGGATAATCTTTGACGCAGTGATAGTACACCATGTGGGTATACTACCTCTGAAATACTAAAGTGCAATACTCAAAAATGGCTGAGAAAACGCACTCAAAGTTTACTCAGCACTATAATATAAATAGGTAAATAATTGATACATTAAATTATTCTTTAATAAAATATTTTTTTATTTTCAACTTCATTTCTATAAATTATCTATGGTGTATATCATGAGATATTTGTAATTCATGAATAATTCTTATAACTCTCATATTAATTATAAGTTTAACTGAAAAATATATACCTGCGCCAGACAATAAGAAGGGTCGAATATGGTATGAGGGTACAATAATTCTTGTCCTCGAGTTATTGTAAACTGTACATCGATTCGAGCTCTGTTGGCCCACCGGAAGAATAGTCATGTTGTTGTCCTTGAACCTATGTTAGTCCCACCACTTTTTCAGAAGCTTGACTATAGCAGTTAGTTTCTGAATTTCGACACGAACAGACGTATTTGTGCAGTGAAATTTACTTTAAAAATTGTTTTATAATTTATAAAATGTCATCAAGCGAAGCCAGTTCTTCTCATGGAGATGAAAACACTCCTGATACATCCTTACATAGTGATTTATCGAAGCAACGGCTAAAAGATGGAGTAGTGTATTATGAAGGTTTACTTCTTGAAAGTGATTTAATTGCAAAAACATCTTCTGACACTCTATCTGAAGATGCTATGTTGATTGGTAGAGAATTATATGATAATTCGTTAGATATGTTAAATAAAAAGAAGTTCGTAAGCGATCAAGAATTGATTCATGCTCAAGAAGAATGCCCAGACGGAAATTTTGAAGCAGTAGAAGATAATTCAGTTGATGACTATGTTCCAGATGAAAAAAAAAAACAAAAAATGATGGATTATATTCCTCTGAAATATAAAATTAAAGTTTTAAACATAGCAAAAGCTCACCCTTCATGGAAACTAGAGACATTACAAAAAAATGGATGTAGTCATTTGAAGAAAATGGATCATTTGAAAGTATGGGAAAAAGATGTTGAACATGGTGGAACTAAATTTGATAAATATCATGTGATTGATTCTTGGACGTATGACCGCTTCGTCGAGGCAAGACAAAATTATCAACAAGTGACTACACGAAATTTGCAGCAATGGGCTTTAGCTGCAGCCAGCCAGTTTCCTAATCTTCAATTTACAGCGTCCGACCCATGGGTAAAAAAATTTAAACAAAGACACAACATTCGTCAACGCAAAATTACAAAATTTGTAACAGACAAAGAAGTTCAAACCATGCCAGAAATTATCGCCTCTGCAGAAATGTTTCGCATTCAAACAAAACAATTGATATCTAACTTCGATAGTGACTTCGTTATTAATACAGATCAAACAGGTATATAAATTTTCTAACGGTAAACTAATTATTTTTTATTCCATTATTAAATTTAATCGAAGTTAATCATTAGATTTTTTAAAATTCATATTTTCAGGACGTCAATACCAATCAATGTTTAATAGGACACTGACGGAAAAAGGAAGCAAAACAGTGTTTGTAAAAGTACAAGACATGACCAAGGTGTCACACTCATATACTGCACAATATAGCATAACATTATCTGGAAAATTACTACCTCATGTTTTTAATTGTTTGCAAGAGCCTACAGGTGATTTTGGGCCAAGAATAAAGAAAAACGTAGAAGAATATTTAAAAAAATACAAAAATGTTATTGTCACATCATCAAAATCAGGAAAACTGACAACTACTCTCTATAAAAATTTTCTAGAGAAATGTTTAATGCCATATGTTCAAAAAAATAAATTTCTTTTAATTATTAACTCGTGGACAGGACAAGTGAAGCCAGAATTATATGATGAAATATTTCAGGATGATAAAAAAATGCCTACATGCACATTTAAAGTTATACCTCCAAAATGTACTCCGTTAGTTCAACCATGTGATGTCTATTTCTATAGACAAGTGAAAAATTTTATCAAACGATTGTAAAGTACCGCTGAACTTCTAGACAAGAATTATGAAATTCATTCCCGAGAGGATTGCATAAAAATTCATTCAATTATTCATCACCAATTGTCAGCGCCAATATTTCGAGACATGATGGAATATGCCTGGTTCGCCAGCGGGCTTTGTGACACAAGAAATTTTTACTAATGTCAATGATGGGTGTTTCTCATTAGACCGTTTAAAAATACCGTGTCATTGTAAAAAGCAGCATTTATTTGTTGTTCTTGGTGTAGAAAAACTTTTTGTTTTGAATGTTTTTATCATAAGTATCACTCAGGATCATGTAATAATATCTCATAATACGTAATTATAAAATATTGCTTTAATTAATTAAAAAAATGTATAATTTTCCATTTAATTTTCGACTTATTATTTGTTTGTACTACCGCAGATAATTTATAGAAATGAAGTTTAAAATTGAAAAATTTTTTATTAAAGAATAATTTAATGTATCAATTATTTACCTATTAATATATTATAGTGCTGGGTAAACTTTGAGTGCGTTTTTCTCAGCCATTTTTGAGTATTGCACTTTAGTATTTCAGAGGTAGTATACCCACATAGTGTACTACCACTACGTCAAAGATTATCAAAATCGGTTTCCCCAAGGTCGTATCCTCCCCTTCAGTTATATTCTATTCGTGTTTGAAGAGGTAGATGGTCCGGCAATACTTTGTGAATATTGTATGCGTTCTCTTCTTTCCGCTTCACGCTGCTTCAATTTGTCTCTGTTCTGCTCCCTGTATCGATTTTGACGTTCTTTTTTATTATTATTTACTCTAAGAAAAATATATAAGTGTTAAAAGAAGCTTAAATAAAAATGAGTATATTCTGGTACTATTAGATTAATAAAATCTTACATAACATTAATAGTATGTCTTGTGTTTAACTGATCTTGGTGATGTCCAGTTTTAATAATAATATTTTGTGACCCCTGTGATGATTTTGGGGTTCTGAAATATTTATAAAAAATATGTTATTAAAATATACAGAAAAATTTTAATTGGCTTCAATATATTAGTAAACTCAAGAATCTTAGCTAGTTATTTCAATATATTACTAAAGATCGTAAATTATAAATATCAATAATGAATGTTTCACTATAAATTCCACTATGATTAGAAAAATTAATTAATTCTTTAATATTCATATTAATAACAAATAAGAAAAACATTCGTGCGCTGCACGCCATCAGCTGATTTTGAAATACAATTCTGTCAGTCTTAATAAATTTATTCTCCAAGCAATTGTTTTAATGCATTAATTTCAATAAGAATGAAATTAAAATTAATAATTAATTTAAAAACATTATATGCAATGAAACTTATGTGAATTTTAATCTACCAAGAGAGTAGATTTTACATTTACTGGCGCTCAAAACACACCAAATATACGCGTGCTTAATGCACAGATAAATGCATACTTTAATTATAAAAATATAATTAACTTACTGATGACTTGATAGTGTGATTTTGCTTTCTTTGCAGGAGGCTGATCACTTTCACTCTCTAAATTATCACGGTCAGACATTTTATTATCAGAAAAATAATTTGTTTTCAAGTAAAATACAGGTTATGTGTACTGTAGTAAACAACACTGTATACACTACGGAGTATACACTATAGGTATCTGAGCTCAGTGTAGCGAGAGAGATGGCTTAACGCCGGATCGAGTGGGAGAGAATCGCACAGTTGATTGCGCATGGTGACGCGTCGCCACACCGTACACACTACTTCATATAGACTGTATATATATATATATACACACACACATACACACAGCCGCACGGACACCATCGCGGGAATAGTCAGGGAAGCTTCCTGTTATCTTGAAACGTCGAGATCTGATGAAAACTCGATTTTCGCAAAACGGGGTGAAACCAATAACTTCCCGATTTTCGAAAATTTTTAATTTTCTTAGCGGGAAGTTCAAAAAACGAGTGCAACAATAAATTTCGTAATTGGCATAGCGGAATAGGACATAATTTCGTGACTACACACACGATATGTTACTCAAATTCAAACTTACTTAAAGAGCTTTTAGATGCAATTCACAGAGAGTCAATAAGTTATACCATTCGAAAGTTATTCGAATAAGAAAGTGAGAAAATATGAATTTTTATGATTTTGACAATTTTGAAATCCTGGCATTTCTAAATTACTCGACCGATTAAGCTTGTCTTCGAACTTGACTTTGGTATCTATCCGTAGAATAATCATGTTGAGTTTGGTAAAGATCCGTCGTAAATTGGCGACGTTATCGTCGTGAACAGCCACGTTCGAGCTTAAAAGTCTGATGAAGAAGTTCCATATAACACAACTTTATGAATTTTAAAACCGCAATAACTTTTCAATGAATTAACAGATTTTCTTGCGGCTTACGGCATTTAATACAGTTTTCTGAGCTTTTTCAATAATCTTAGAGCGCAAACTGGTCAAACTATTAGGAGTTGGAATTAATTCGTAGCGTTTTTAACTTCACAAAAAATTATTTATTCAAATTCAAATACAAAAAATACCTTATTCAATGACATAGCCAATTCCTGATGCGTTTGACATGAGTCTTCATTGAGCAATTCCTCTAATGCTCTATCTTCAAGCTTTTTCGGCTGCCCAGGTCATTTCTTATCTTCTAGATCGAAATCACCACTTTTGAAACGTGCACACCACTTTTTACATGTTTGTTCAGCTAGAGCATGCTCACCGTAAACATCCACTAAAATTCGATGACTTTCGGCAGCAGTTTTATTCATATTAAAATAATGAAGCAAAACTCCCCGCAAAAACACTTTATCCTGCACAAATTTTGACATCTTTAATGAATTACAGAGTGTTGTTGTTGACGTTAAAAAAATTATAATGATAGCTTATGACACCCCTAATGATAGCTGTTTCACATAAAGTAGATAACATTAGGTACCAACGGAATCCTGTACTATTTGCGCTATCTTTTTTAAAACGCTACGAATTAATTTAAACACCTAATAAAAATTTCATAGAAATTCTGAAAAAAACATTTTTTTCAATTTTTTTCGACAAAGATATCTCACGAACGAATTAACTGATTTTGACCGGACAAACAGACCGACAGACAGGCACCATCACGGGAATAGTCAGGGAAGGTTCCTAGGATCCCAAAACATCGATATCTGATGAAAATTCGATTTTCGTTAAACGAGGTGATATCATCAACTTCCCAATTTTTGAAAATTTCCAATTTTCTTAGCGGGAAGTTAAAAATTTGTATGATATTTTAAATAAACCCGTCAAAAAATATTAAATCACAATGCTAAACTATGATAAAAAGTGTATAAAGAAAATATCGTTAGAAAATTGATTCGAAAGAAATATACTCTCAAATAAAAGACATGTTTTAACTTTCAAGCCATCATCCTATCAAAATAACCTCGAATTCTTATGAATATTGTCAAAATTCATGAATTAAATAAATGAATTGAAAACATTTATTAAAAAACTATTAAATTTTTGAACTCTAAGAAATATAAAAGTTGTATTTTTTTGCTCGACGAGCTCAAAACTTCGAAATAAATAATTTCGTGAGCGTTTGAACTGTACATAGTGGAAAGTTCCAGAAATGGCCTGTAGCATCAACCGTTTTCCAGATTTTTTACAAAACAAGTACTGTGAGAAATACTAAGTAGTGCTGTTTTTTTCTCCGTGTACACGTTGTTATTTACATACGGAAGATATATAAAATTTGTCCGCTAAAATTGTCACCAATAACTTTCAAATATACTTCTAATATCAATTCTATTGTTAGCAGTTAAAAGAATTCTTTATATGCGGTCGAATAAAATCGAAAATATTTCTTTTTTGTAGATAAATCAGTGTCGTTTGAAAAGTCAGTATCATTCAGCGATGAACCACCAGACATGAATTCACCAAAACAGCATTCACCACAACACGCAGGCAAGTATTGAATTATAATTATTAATTGTATTCTTGACGATATATACCATTCAAATTTATTGCGTAACAAGATAGTTTGAGTCAGTAATTGGAAGATTTCTTAAAATAATTATATTTAGTCAGTTTTTATGGACATTTTTCGGCAATCTGAATTATGAATACATTGCAATTATTTTTTTATTCAGCTATTCACTCATTGCGTAAAATAACGCATGAAAATATTTTCTGTATGCCCTGATGTATTTATATATGGCCATATCAAAATTTCCGATATAATTGTGTAAGGCTTTTACAATATGCGTATTAGGGTGGCGCAAAAAAACCGACTATTTTTTTTTTAGTCTCGAGTGAGAAAATTTTAGTTTTTGATGTTTTAAGAGCTCTCTCCAAAGGACAGCTCAAAAAAAAATTTTTAAGAGGTCGCTTCAAATTTTTTTACATTTCAAAAATCGTCAAAAATCGAATTATTTTTTTTTCAATTTTTTTTCTCGTTACGTTGTAACGGGTTGGTAAACAATAAGCTAAATAAAATTGAAATCTAAATCAATGAACAAAAGGGCGCCACCAAGATTTTTAATCACGGTTCCTGGAACCGGTTGCAGAGCCGAGAACTTATCTTACAGGGAGAGAGAGTGGAGGAAGGTGCTGTGAAAGAAATAAATTTTTATTTAACAATGGATCCATTATGACCCAAATTTTACTTTTTGTAATTGAGTATTTTAGTTTATTTGTTGTTAATTACTTAAAAATTAATAGAAACAATTATTGTTATTAGTGCGGCGATTATTATTTAATTATTGTATTTATTTAGTTAATAATTTTATATTATTGTTACCGAAGGTATGATTGAATTAAGAAAATAAGCGTGTGAGAAATTATTACGAAGCCGAGCGAATTAATTGTAAAAGAAATTAAAAGACTGGGAAAATTATTTTAAGTTCCGAACAAGATTTAGTATGGGAAAGTGATGAATGGATATAAAATGAAAGAAATGACGATTATTATTTTGTAAGAAATAAATTCGGTAAGCGAAAATTTTATAAGTCCCGAGGACAATTTAGTATGGAAAAATCAACGAATGGATATATAATGAAGGAAATTGCGATTAAAATCATAAAAAATTGTGAATTTGACGAAACGAATGGATAGAGAATGAAGAAAATTGCGATTAAAATAATAAAGAATTGAGTTTCGAAAATAAAAACTTAGAATTTGGCGAAACGAATGGATAGAAAATGAAGGAAATTACGACTAAAATAATAAATAATTATTTTTGAATGCTAGTTCGAGGGCACCGGACAGGTGTCTAAAACGACCCTTCCGGTTCGTTACGAGAGAGTTGGGGTAAAAATGATAAACGCCAAAATTTGGCTCGATAAAGCAAGCAGTTCTTTCTCGGGAGAATTACTCGGGCGAATACTCTTCACCAAGTAATTCCAGAGGATGATACTCTACCTGGAGTCTGACCAAGGCCCAGGTAAGTATCATGAACCGACCGGATGAAAGTGCTTCTCCCTGTGCCGAAGCCTTCAGCAGAGGTACGGTAGGTGATCATAAGCCGTGTAGGTGGGGGCGAAGAGGACACTCTCCATTCGCTCTCGGGGTAGAGGTTTAGGCCCGGGGGTGACGGCTAGTCTCCTGGGGAAGCGGGGAACCAGCTCTTGACAGTTAGTTCGCGATTTTGAACCGCGAATAATGTGTGAAAAGAGTGTTCTAATATATTGTTTATATTGTTTAATTTGTTTATATTGTTTATATCGTTTATTAACATGATCAGGCCAATAAAGAGGTTTCCCTTTTTCTTTGATTTATTTAAAATGAAGTGTTTTGTTTATATTTTGTTATTGATAATGTAATCTCCGTTTATCACCCTGGACTCCGGCGAGCAAATTTCGAGCCGGGGACAAATAAATTATTTATTTTTATAATTTTTGAAAACGTGGACGTTACACCATAAATTTATTAACAAAACAATTTAACAACTTTAATCACACTCACACTCACACTATAATCAACTTAAAACTATAGCCTACTAACGGCTAACCAGAACTATTTTAATAACCCTGCACAAAGACCGCAGTGTGACAAGGATCGTCTAGCCTGCTAACGGCTAACCAGAACTAACTTGACTACGAAACTTAACTAAGTAGCGAGCGAAGCACCTCGCACAGAGACTGTCGTATACGAGGGGATGCTGTTAACACACAACTCTCATCACCCACACGTCTACACACACACTGAATTTACTTTACTTTTTATATATAGAAATTTGTCACAAAATATAATTTAAGAAAAATTATTACAATAATTTCAACTTAAGAATTTCAGTCATTAGCTAACAATTAAATTATAAAATATTTTCACGACTAATAATTTAATTCCTAAAAATTCGAACTAAAATCCGATGCATAAATTTATTCTAAGTCAAATCACAAATTTAATCCTCAACATTAAAATAAATTCTTAAGAATATTCGATATAAATTTAACTGAATACTCCCGGACTTAATATCCACGCTGATAAATGAATTTTAAAGAATTTTATCAATGATGAAATTAAATTATTAAAATAAAATTTTCCAGAACGTAAGTTCAACATATAAAAATAACCACGTGGAATTTTCCGGTTAAATAAATAATTATTAAATAATTTATCCCTATATAAAAATAAATTAGCGAAAAATTATCCACGGGTAAGTCAGTCTTAAATGCGCCAAATCTTGATAGATAAATTCTTATTAAATAAAATAATGTTCATAAATCATAATCTTGTACTAAATAATATTAATAAATAATAATTGAATAGTTCAAAATAAATTATCGCGTAAAATAATCAGCAAGTAATTTGTGCGCTCAAAATGGACGCCAATATTCGTTAGTGCGTAGTAACTTTGACCTTGGGTACGAGTTAACTGCGTTGTAAAATTCAACCGACGCTTGACTAGTCCGTGAGAAGACAATGGAAACTTCTCGAATAATTTATTATTCGGGTTTTATTTTATTAAATTGTTAAATAAAATATATGCAACTAAAACCGATTTTTCAGATGTTCAAGAATTATTAATTCACGAAAATTAACACCACAAGGTCTCTGAGTAGTCTTCGGGTAAAAATCCCCTTGAGGGCCACTCACACCGACTAACGAATATAAATCAATTGCAATTAATTATTGAATTATTATTAATTAATCAGGAATAGAAAATTAATCAAAAATAAGTAATTAATAAAAATACAAGAGAAGTATTGAAATGAACCGAGTATAAACCCCGCGGTTCATTCACGGAGAAAGTTTTTTTGTACCTGATAAATTTTGGAATTGATGAAACTCCTTGAATCTCTGGAAAATGGTAGGCTTCCTTTGGTGAGACTTCTCCGTATCACTATTGTCACCTGGGTATGGACACAACAGTTTTAGAGGCAAATCATTCGAAGGTGTGGACTGGGCTCTTGCCAACATAATAACAGTTTTTACTAGCAAAACTATAGTAATTTCATATTATTTTTACAATAGTTGGTACATGTTGATTACAACAACCTCTATGGATACTTACCAAAAATAATCGAATCTTCTGCAAACAGTTTATAATTAACTTTTGCAACTAGTGCATCGACTTGATGGATAGCCTAAAGGTTACGGTTGCCGAATCATATCGTCGACTGAGGTTCGATTCCTGGTCGGGAAATTTTTTTTTTATTTTTTTTTTTTTTAATCATATCACCACTTCAACGATTAAAAATAATTCATATCGAAACATTAATGATGAAAATAATGACAACAATTTAAAAAAACTTATTTGAAAATCATTATGAAAGTGAAAAAATTAATATTACGGAGGTAAATAAGTAATTAATATAAGTTCTGATTAAAAAAAAAAATTATAGAATTTTTGAATAATGAAAAGAAATTATATCATAAAATTTTATTTTTAAAACAACAAATTTCATAAATAAATAATTTATTAAATTATCATTTTTCAAAATTAAATTTTCATTTTCGTTTATAAGAAAAAAGTCAAATAATTATTTAGCTTTTCCCATTTGTTGGGCTAATTTAATTGCATTTGCCGATGGTACTTCTATGATAGCTTGCCGAGAATTCAAGGCCTTGTACGACTCTGTTATTAATATTCGGGATAGAGCATTAATTAATTTCTTAGTTACAGTGCCGTTGTGATTCGGATAACTAAACCAATTTAAATTACATTCGTTAAGCAACCTTCTTTCACTCAATGACACTACATCTTCATTATGCAACTTCGATAATACATTTCTACTGTATGTATCAATTTCTTTAAAAACGTAATTTTTAAAAGCCTTACTAAGACCGGATTGCTCAGCATTATCAGTGAGTGACAATTTACAGACCAAACAATTTTCAATTTTTAACTTTTTCAGTAACCGTTGTCCAATAATATCTGTTGCGAGACAATCATTCAGGGCGACAAAGTTTTCAGTTTCTAATTTTTCGTCGAGACTTTCTAATTCTGGAAAATAGTATTCACAACAATCTATGTTATCAGTGATATGTAGTGTAGGTGGGAAGTCATAATTGCAATCATTATTCAGTGATAAAGCTGGTTACTTTTTGTCTTCATAATATTCTAGCGCAAGCATGGCGTTGTCATTAGATACCTCGGGTACCAGTTGAATACAGTGGTTATTGGCTTGATCGTGAGTCATATTAAATGTATTTTTGTCTTGAGAAAGTAGTTCACTCAGATTTACAATCTTTGATGATTCTTCTTCAGCTTCACAATTGAAACCTGGACGATAAGTTCCAGAAAATCTAGTTACCAAAGCTGTTTTAAAAGCAGCTTCCAGATGTAAACACGTCGGGTGGTGACAATCACCACATTCCTGCCGCATAAGTCCAAAAAAATTTTCAATTCCGTCTTGGTTTAAATACCGTAAATTAAGTTCATTAAATCCTTCCGACTGCAGATCCTCCCATAATCCTTGCATAGACCGAAGAGTTACAGCCAGAGCATCAGGAGTCGGTGTATTCACCTTTTTACCGGTGCTGTATTCAAACCAAAATTTCCTGGCAGCTATATCTTCGTATCTTTTTCATTGTTCTTTATGAGATGATGAAGTGTTAACTTTCATTCTTGTATTAGCTTTTGGGTCAGTAGGTTTATTACTGCCATTAGTGAGGTCAAACATTAAATCAATGTCTTCCAGAATACTTGCTGTTTCCCAAATTTCTGCATGTTCCACAATATTAATGAAGCCTTCGTTCAATTTATAATTTGCCATTTGCTTAAGATTTTTGACAACTGTGCAACTAAAAATTTGAGCTGCAAACTTTACCCGCATTTTAGTTTTTCCAGTTGGAAATACGTGTTCTTCTGTCAAGGTTAATTTCTCAGAAAGCTTTGGATTAAAAATATAAAGTTCAATAATATGTCGCCAGTAACCAGTTTTTCCGTCCCACTTGATACATTGGAGAGATGTGTACATGACCAAATAGTTATGTATATTAATGCTAACAATTATGCTGATGAGCGACAAATGGCATTTGAGGAAGGTCTAAGTACTCAGACTGCTGTGATTAAACTTTGTGATGACATTCGTCTAGGAATTGATGTGTCCAAGGTGACAATAGCTGTATTTTTTGACTTTAGTAAAGCATTTGATTCAGTTAACCATAAAAGATTATTACAAAAACTATTATTTATGAACTTCTCTGATATTGCTATTGAATGGATTCGGTCATATTTGTCTCAGCGAGTGCAATCAGTTCGGAACAATAATGATATATCGTTGTAGAGAAGTGTGTTAAATGGTGTTCTTCAAGATAGTGTTCTTGGCCCGTTGTTATGTGTCTTATACATTTCTGATCCATCAAAAATCTTAAACTGTCAATACCTCTTTTATGCTGATGATCTTGTGATATATTTATCTTGTCATTTAGTACAGATCAGTGAGAACATTGCTTTATTGAATAGTGAAATAGAAAAAATTATTAAATGGTGTGATTTAAATTGCTTGAAGTTAAATGCTTCAAAAACCAAAGCAATCATCTTTGGCAGTAGACTAAAAGTTAGCAATGATTATTGTATAAATGCAGAGAATATTTTAGTTGATAATTGCGTTATTCCTTATGTTAATACTGTCAAATATCTAGGGGTCATTTTAGATAATAATCTCTCTTGGGAACACCAAGTATTAAAGACTTGTAATCAAGCTATGAAAACGTTAGCTCAACTTAAAATTAACAATGAAATATTTAATGAACAATTGCGAGTAAAATTAGTAACTACACTTATATTCCCGATTTTTTATTATTGTTGTGCTGCGTTTACCAACATGTCGAAAAAGCTGCTGCTTAGGTTGCAAAGAAAAATGAATTCTTGCGTAAGATTTATTTTCAAATTATCCAGATATGAACATGTACCCCCGTATTATAATAAATTAGGGTGGCTAAAATTGAGTAAGAGAAGAGATTATTTCATAGCATGTTTGTTTTTTAAAGAAATAAGATTAAATTATCGGCAGTTGTTTGGCCCAGGACTTCAATATCTTAATGTATCAATGCGTAAAGGTGACATTAGACAAGATTACTTGCGTTTGTCGAGAGCAAATAGTAATATGTATGAACAATCTTTTATAATCAATGGTATACGTATCTGGAACTCGTTGCCACCTGGGCTGACAACTGTAGATAATCTTCCTGAATTTCAAAATGCATCTTTTTCATTTTTTCTGGCTAATGACAATTAAAATCATTATTATATTTGTTTAATTAATTATAATTTCTGTTTCAAAGTGTCTCAAAGTGTTTATAAATTTACTAACTAACTACTGTAAATTTATTAAGTAACTTTATTGTATTTAGGTAACTTTAAAACCTTGCTGTTGTTATATTATCGAACTTACAATACTATTGTAATTGTATTTTTATACTGTATACTGTATACTGTATATATATATATATATATATATATATATATATATATATATATATATATATATATATATATATATATATATATATAAAATGTATTGCTTATTGATGGCCTTGAGGGAGCTTCGGCTCTAAGAACAAATAAATATATATCTATCTATCTATCTATCTATCTATCTATCTATCTATCTATATACACACACACATATATATACACATATATATACACATACATATACATATATATATATATATATATATATTGTGATGCCTTTTCCGGCACTGGCGTCGACAGGACCGGATCAGGTCAACAAAATTTAATTGGCCTACCTGGTTCGTAGATTTGGTTGGGCGCCAAGAACTTAATGTTCCACGGGTCGATCTCGCTGTTGATCTTCGTTGGGCGGCGGGTCGGTGTTGAAGAGATTCAAAAATCGAATAACGGCAATCGACGGACAAAGAAATCGAAATTGGACGATGGGATCGGTTAATCAGAGCAACAACAATTAAACAAAATAATTGAGGCGTGCACTTCTAATCCAGCAACGGTTTATTCAACAACATATATATTCTGTCGGCAATGTCGCATCAATACCAAAAATTATTTTAACGCAAAAATAATTCTAACGCAAAACTAGTGCTAACGCAATGATTCAACATTTCAAAATAAAACAAATTACAAAAAAAAAAAATATTCGAGTAACCAAAAATAAAAATTACAAAGTCTTTTCTTAAAAAAAATTAATTAACTCAACTCGCCAAATTTATTCAAAAATTTTCAAAACAAATAATTAATTCAACTCGCCAAATTTATTCAAAAATGTTCAAAACAAATAATTAATTCAACTCGCCAAATTTATTAAAAAATTTTCAAAACAAACAATTAATTCAACTCGCAAAATTTATTCCAAAATTTTCAAAACAAATAATTAATTCAACTCGCCAAATTTATTCAAAAAATTTCAAAACAAATAATTAATTCAACTCGCCTAATTTATTCGAAAATATTCAAAACAAATAATTAATTCAACTCGCAAAATTTATTCCAAAATTTTCAAAACAAATAATTAATTCAACTCGCCAAATTTATTAAAAAGGAAATAATTATTTCAATCGCAAAATTTTATCAAAAATTTCCATCGCAAAATTTTATCAAAAATTTCAATCGCCAAATTTAATAACAAAATCTCAATCGCAAAACTTTATCAAAAATCGCAACCACAAAATTTATTTACGAAGTTTTCTTTTTTTTTTTTTTTTAAAAAAAATAATAATTTTAATCGCAAAAAGTCAACCAGTAATTTCAATCGCAAAATTCTTAATACACAAATTTCTAGAGAATATAATAAATTCAATCGCAAAAACCTAATAAAGATCTCAAAATTATCCAAAAATAATTCAAATCGCCATATGGTTCAACAATGACATGAAAAAAAAAAACAAATTATGCGAAGTATTCGAATTAGTCAACTTATTTTACAAAGCAATTTACTAAGCCGCTTTGTCGGGTATTTAAAGCTCGAGGTAGGTAAACAGTACTTATAATCCTGACCAAAAATTCCACACACACAAACACGTGACTCAACGGTACCGTGCCGCAGAGTGTCGTCACTAAGCTTCAAAAATACCGCACGGAATTTATTTAATTCCGTGCAACTCGAATTATAAGCAAATTATTTTAACACGACGAAATTCGCGGTGATGACACCCTGGGGCTAATAAAGACAGCGACCAGACTTACCCTGCAGCTACCGTAGACGTCTCAGGCGATGCTGGCTAAGTAGGCGAAGTTGGCGGCAAAACTGACGGAAGAGCGTCGATATCTCGGCGATGGCGTGTCCGAGGTCGTAGTGTCCAAAACAATTCGGCGAAATATTGCACAATAATGTACACAATTGTACTCACGTCAGCGACAAATTTAAAAAAAAAATTAAACAGCAAAAATAATCAAAAAGAGAACTGCACAATGCCACAGTCACGGTGTCCAGATCAGAATTCCTTGTTAATATGGCTGCCTCCTCGGCAACACATGCTCTTTTTCTTTTCGGTTCGTTCCAAAAACTCGCATCCAATTAGCTCACAGCTTCTTCTAGCCGGCCGTTGTATTACGGGATGCGTCCAGTATTCCGTTGCGATCGATGATCGGTCGATACTTCGATTAGTGATCAGCCTCGTGTTCAGATGGCGCCTCGCATACTTGTTGTTGATCGCTCTCCGTCGTCATTGGTCCATTCAAATTTTCTCGTCGTTCCATCCTCGCGGCCAGATGTCGCGTTGATCGTCGATGGCTCGTAGAAATTCGCGGGTCGTCTGATCGCTATAGTCTAGTCTCACTCACTCATGCATTCAACAATAGTTCACACTCATTCCGGTATTCTTTTTATTTAAATTTTTAATATTAATTCGGCGCGTTTTCGTTTACTAATTTTACCTTGAGCTTGTCATTCTGATCGGGAGGCTGCTTGGGGCGACACAGGCGCGTTGAATCTCTGCTTTTCCTCAGCTTAGCCAACCTAATAATTTTAAAACTCGGAATTTCAAATTTTAGAAAATTTTTCCCATGTCACAATATATATATTATATATCGACATCTCGTTGGTGACTCCAAGGACTGCCAACATGATCGAAGACTGGAATGTATCCGAAGAATACAGTGGTAGTGATCACCAGTCCGTGACATTCCACGTTGGATTGGCATCTGCTTCGGTTTCACAACGCGACCTTTCTAAGCGAAATGGAATGCCAAGAGGCTTGATCCAGAGGCATTGCAAGCTTCACTTGCACGAAGCTGGTCTATCCTTAAGAACAACCCGACTCTGGATACCTGCAGCAAGACGAAAAAGGGGAGTCATTGCGGGAGCCACGCCCATCAACCTATTAGCGTTCGAAAGAGTTAAACTCTATGACGCTAAAGATAGTGACGAAAACATGAACGACGCAAGAACGAGGATAAAGGCGGAAACACAGCAAGAGTGGTAGGACTGATGGACATCGGGAGAGACGGGCAGATGGACAGCGCGCCTGATCCCAAACATCAACGTCTGGCTTTCTCAAAAGCACGGGGACACGGACTTCTTCCTGACCCAGCTATTGACGGGACATGGGGGGCAGTTCAATGCCTATCTTTTCAAGATGGGTTTGCACAGCACACCAACGTGCAAATACTGCCCAGACAAAATTAACAACGCCGAGCACACGTTTTTCGAGTGTGATCGGTGAAAGGACGACATAATCAGCACCAAAGAAACAATAGGCACAACGCTCTCCCCTGAGAGCTTGGTAACCTGCATGATCACAAAAGAAGAAAACTGGTCAGCTGTCGCAGTCTACGCGCAGCGTCTTTTAAACAAAAAAATCGCAGAGAGGGATTAGAAACCAGTAGTAACAAGAAGTAGGTGTCGTGAGACACAACATGGACTGGATCGAAGTAATGCTAACGCGGTCCCAATCCAGTTTTCCCTGTAACATCTATGGGGAAAGGAGAGAGCAGGATGTTTAGTCGGTATTGTTGCAAAATAATATTGACTTCTGAGTCCGACATACCCAGGCAAACACCTAGTCCTGGCACCAACACCAAGTCCTGGCATACGTAAATGTATTTTACCTCCTCTATAAAAAAAAAAAAAAAAAAAAAAAAACACACACACACACACATACATACAGACATAGTGACACCCTCGCGGGAATAGTCAGGGAAGCTTCCTAGGACCTCAAAACGTCGAGATCCAATGAAAAATCGATTTTCTAAAAACGTTGTAAAACCAATAACTTCCCGATTTTTGAAATTTTTAATTCCCCAGAAGTGGAAACAGCAACGGATAGTGCTACTTCCGAAGGGGAAAAAGCCGCCGGAAGAACCGTCATCCTATCGACCACTCTGCATGTTAGATACGGCCGGCAAGATATTCGAGCGCATAATTCATCAGAGAATAGAGGCTGTAGTCGATCCACTCCTGGCAGAGAACCAGTTTGGTTTCCGAAAAGGACGGTCAACTCTGGATGCGATCAAATTGGTTGTTGATACAGCCAAGGATGCAATCGCCGGAACGAGATGGAAGGGTGGAAAGAAGAAATACTGCTTGGTGGCTGCTTTGGACATCAAGAATGCCTTCAACTCCGCTAATTAGGACTGCGTTATGCGGGCTCTAGAAGAAAAAAACGTACCAGGATACCTTCGCAGAATGGTAGCGAGCTACTTCACGAATAGGGTTCTGAAATATGACACGAAGAACGGTACGAAAGTGTACGAAATCTCCGGAGGAGTGCCACGGGGATCAGTTTTAGGTCCTTTGCTATGGAACATCATGTATGATGGCCTCCTGAGAATAGCATTGCCCACGGGAGTCAAACTTGTAGCATATGCGGATGAAGTAGCTGTCGTGATCGTCGCAAAGCACCTCGAAGAGATAGAAATGGCATTTGTTATTACATTCAGACGAGTCAATTTGTGGATGGACATGATAAACTTGCAACTAACCAAGCATAAAACCGAGGTAGTGCTCATCACTCGTAGAAAAACGGTAGAAACCATCAAGTTGAGAGTCGGAGAATAAGAAATAACATCACAACCATTTATCCGTTATCTGGGAGTGATGCTATATGCCCGACTCAACTTCAAGCAGCAGGTGGAACACGTCAGTGCCAAAGCGTCAGTAGTGAGGGCTAGTCTCGCACGGCTGATGCCTAACATCGGAGGCCCAATGCAGAGCAGGAGGCTACTATTGTCATCAGTAGTCACATCAGTGCTCACTTACGGAATATCCATTTGGGCTCATGCACTGGGAACCCAGAAATCATGGAGAAAAGCTGGACCAGTATATCGACTGAGTGCCCTACGAGTAGCTAGTGCCTTCTGCACTATATCAGAAGGAGCAGTGTGCGTCATTGCCGGAACCCTACCTCTTAAAGTTCTAGCAGAGGAAAGACGAGCCCTTTACCAACGAAAAAGGTCAACAGCACTGAGCCCTGAAGAACTTAGAATTGAAGAACGGCAGAACAGCATAGGCCGATGGCAACTACAATAGGATGTTGCAGAGAAGGATAGGTGGACGCACTGCCTCATACCTCGGATCGACATTTGGCTTAACCGGAATCACGGCGAGGTCAATTACTATCTTACGCAGATGTTGTTGGGACACGGGTGTTTTCGAAAGTATCTACACCGCTTTAAGCACGATGACTCTTCGCAGTGCCCGTCCTACCCAGGAGTTGCTGAAGATGCGGAGCACGTCTTCTTTGTATGTCCTCGTTTCGATCCACAGCGTAATGAGTTGGAGAGGATCCTGAACCAGAGAATGCAACCAGATTCACTAGTGGAAGCAATGTTGTCATCAGAAGCTGCCTGGAACGCTACCAACACGTTTGCAACAGAAGTCCTCAAAGACTTGCGTTCCACCGAAAGAAGAAGGGCAAATATCAGAAGATAGAAGGAAGGTAGTTAACACCTTAGCCACTAGAAGGAAGAGCAGTAGCTAGTTCCTCCCCTCACGAAGTAATGCCTGACGGCGGTTCCAATGAGGGATTAGAGAAAAGAAGAAAGAAGAATATATGGTGAGGCTTTCGCCTACCTCCGAAGAGGCCGTTTCCTGGCTCAAAAGAGCTATACACGCACGTATATTTGTCCTACTCCCACCATAACGAGAACACAGCCCAGTTCGCGGGCAAGGAAAAACCGCCGTTCTCTTGTGTTTATACACATTCATTGAACAGCTGCAAGAGTTGCGTATAATTGT